>NC_055988.1:174432358-174732358 GCF_018446385.1 Zingiber officinale
CCCTGGGGACCCGCCTGCGGTTCCGTTGCTTTCTTCCTCCGGCCCGGCGAGTCCATGGCACGGGTATCAACGAACCGCCGAAGGGAACTGACTCCTTGGCGTGTGGGCCCCGTCTGAACGGGTCCTCTGCTTCCTTCTTTAGCAAGGCGGGTACATGGCACGGGTTAGCAGGGAGGCACCGAAGTAAATGGCTTTTGGCCTAGCGGGTCCTCCGGTGGGGCCACGCGGCTTCCTCTTGTGACGTGGCGGTGCATGAATAGGGAAAGATCCAAATCCGTAACGGCTAGTTTTGATTTTTTTTTTTTTAAAAAAAAATCAAATCAAATCAACGGGCGTCTCCGCCGCCTCCGTTCAATCGCCGTCATTAATCCGCATTTTTTTTCTAGGTTTTAGCGGACGAGCCTAAGCTGAAGAGCCTAACTAGTTCGCGTCATCTTGCTTCCGTTCGATTCGTGAGCTCTCTTGGTCATGGGATCCGGTGATGCATTCCCCCATGATGGGGCGGCGATTAAGCCCTCTGTCGAGTCGTCGGCGAAGGGCTCGGATCTCGAAGCACTGACGTCCACCGTCACAAGCAGCGGAAGAAAGGTCAGTATTGTCGACCTTAGTCCCTCTGTTTGCCTTTTGATCTTAATCGGATTTTAAAGTCGACTAATGGAGATGAATCACCCAGTTGCCCTCATTTTTCTTCTTGATTTCTTGGTCTTATCCCGTACGGTTTGATAGTTGTCTCTTTTCACGACAGATCTTTAGGTTACTAACTAAATCTTGGTTGGAGCCTAGAATTTCCAGGAGTAATAGATTTTTATTGCAGATTTTGGCATTACCATTGACGATCATCTTGCCATTGTCAAGACCTAGTTGTTTGATAGCCTTGTTTTTTCCGACAGAGGCCAGATTTGTAAGAGTTGAAATGATACAGCACAAGAGAGCCTATACTTATTTTGTTGTTGTTGTTGTATCACTTAGAGTTGTTTGAACCAGTTCATTCCATCGAATGTCATCAGGATCATTAGTGAGTTCTACCAGTCTTTAGGAATGAAGCTGTTCCAGTTTCTTCACAACGGAATCACTGGAATTCCATTCCACAGCTAGAACTCTCCTTACATGATTTGTTCTTATTGCAATCTGTTTCTCTCGTTGGCAACTCAATGCCATCTCTAAGACTGTAGATGGACCTATAAGTCTGGTTTGATTTTAACATCTTCTAGCATTTTTTTTCCCTGTTAGTTAATCTTTTCAACAAAAAAAAGCAAAATATTAGTGAATTCCAAGTCTCCAACTAAATATGTCTGCTGTTGAAGGTGATCGTCATTCCATGTTGCATCTGTGGCTTGGTCCCAAACCCTTGCAATTGATAGTTGAGGAAGTCTTATTCCTCTGATTTATGGTAAAAACATAGAGGGTAAACTAATTCAAACTTCCAGAAGTTAACTGGTTTTCTTTTCCAAATCCAACAGGGAGAATGCTAGCGAATTAGACAATATCCTTGCACACATAAGAGAATTTATCACGAACTGTTGTTTATTAGTAAAATTTAGTTATTCTAAAATCCTATTTCAAGCAAATGGTTTACTTTCTTTTGATATTCATAATTCTCAGATTTTTGACACTCATAATGATTACAACATTGAGTCGCTAAATCAACTGAGGTTCATGATTCATGTTGTAGCGAAGAAAGAAATAAGTCCCACAGTAGCAATTTTTTTTTTTAATGACATCCTATTACTCGTGCAGAATGGTGGATCAAAAGACATTGGTTATTCAGTTCTGAATTCAATTAATAAATCTACGTCGCAGATTAAGAAGCCTAATCACAGGAAAATTGTTTCACCATTGAATTGGTTTCCACGAAAAAGGGCAGATTCATTCCTGAAGAGAAAAATAAAGCATCTACAGGTACTGTCAATATTCATTGTTTTCTTTCCTACATGTAGTAGGCATTAGGAACAATTTGCAAGTGCTGAAATCACAAAGTAATATACTGTTAGATTGAGATAAAGAGTGTTTGTTTATTCACATAGGAGATTGCAGGAATGAATCTTTCTCTGGATGAAACTCTGGGAAATGCGAATCCTCATTATACTAGGATTACAAGGGAAAAGATTGCAGCTCGAGAAGCAGCCCAAAAAGCCATGGAAGCTCGGAAAGCTGCATTGGTCGAAGCATCCTGGTGTAGAATACTTGGAGCAGCCAGGTAATATCTTAATCAAAATAATGTTGGCATGAACAATAGCTCAAGCTTAAGCAATTGAAGATGTCCATTTCTGTCCAGGATTAATAGTAAAGAAGCAGAAGCGAGATTACAGAAAGCAGAGAAATGCGCAGAAGAAGCCTTCGAGGCTGCCAGATCGCTGGGAGTAATGATGTATGACAGGCCTGACTCCCAAAGGAGGCCATACGAAATAGAAACATCATTAGGTATTGGGGGAAAATCCACCCACAAGGTCACTGCTGCTTTTGAAACTGCCTTTGATGTAGATAAAGAGGTTACTGCAGCAGTAAAAAGAGCATTTGTGATGCTTGCAAATTGTTCCTCTTCTTCAAGTAAAGAAGAATTTAGGAATTTGCTGTGTAAAATCAGTCAAAATCCTGATATTAACCGTTCAACTGAAGGTCTATTAGATACATCTTCTGAGCTTGAAAGTCATTCTGTAGCAGAGAATGTGCAAGAGTCACATGGCAGTGATGATGCCAACGATAAGAAGGCCACCAACCCTTCAACTGAAGGTCTACCAGATGCATCTTCTGAGCTTGAAAGTCATCCTGTAGCAGAGAATGAGCAAGAGTCACATGGCAGTGATGATGCTAACAATAAGAAGACCACCAGGATGAAACAAACAAAACATAATACCAGTTTGCTTTCAACTAGTGATGGCAGCAGCAGCAGTTCTATGTCACCAACAAAGCTCACAAATAACATGTTTGACAGGCTCAAATGCTTACATGAAGATGAACTTTCTTCCCTGGCTGTTATAGTTGCAACTTGTGGACTAAACGCTGCTCTTCGTGAAATGAAAAGAACAAAAAACGATGATGTTGAATCAGTTACCACCGAAGTACCCGGTCTAGACAAGTTTCTGGTAAAGCACATCTCAAAACTTGAAAAGGAAGTTCAAGAGGCAAGGAAAAGTAATGCTGCACTAGAGGATAACAGAAAGTTTGGAACATTGGAAAAGCAAGGTGCAGCAATTGAGAACCTTGAACCGGTTATCTCTGAGGTGCCCAGTCTAGACAAGTTCTTGGTGAAGCACGTCTCAAAATTAGAACAAGAAGTTCATGAAGCAAAGAAAAATAGTGCTTCGCTAGAGGATCAAAGAATGTTGGGAACACTGGTGAATGAAGATGTCAAAAGGAAGTTATTCAATCATGAACCAGTGATCACTGAAGTACCCAGTCTAGACAAATTTCTGGTGAAGCACGTCTCAAAACTAGAAAGAGAAATTCAAGAAGCAAAGAAAAATAATGCTGTGCTAAAGGATCATAGAATTTTAGGCAAATTGGAGAATGAAGATGTTGAAAGGAAGTTATCTGAAATACATGAAGAGAAGAGCATGGAATCAAACCTCAATAGTGAAATCCAAACCGAAATCATGAGAACTGAACCTATCAGTGTTGCACCACCATGTGACAACATCCTGACTCAAGGAGAGGAATGCAACAAAGAGAACAAAAAGCAGATTCCTATCAAGCATTTGCACAAGACAGATAAATGCATGTCTCGAGATGAGCGAGCTAAGTTGGAGGTTTTGAAGGCCTTTTCTAAAGGTTATGATGACACCCTCGGGACAATAGGACATGACAAGATTCTGAGCAAACCAATGCATTGGTTGGCAATGGAGAAAATACAAAATATGGAACCAAAGAGGCATGGCACTGTGCCAAAAGGCCCTGTTAAACATGGAAACAACATTACCGTCACAAATAGTTTAGATAAGATCTTGCTAAAGCATGTGTCTCAACTTGAGAAGGAGAAACAGGCATGGAAAGCCACTGAAGTTGTAAGAAAAGGTAACAAAACCAAACAGCAGTCTGAAGAATTGCCCGGTTTAGATGAGATTATGGTGAAACGTCAATCAAAGCTGGAGAAAGCCAAGCAATCTGCAACTCAAGAGTCAGCAGATTATGTCAAACATGAAACTCGTAGAGAAGCAAGGGAGAAAGAGTTGGAAGCAGCATGGGGCGGCTTGAGCTTGGGAAACTCCATGCGGTCCCATCTATCGCGGATCGAACAAGAAAAGGCAAGCTTAAACTTGTTTCATAAAGCCTAGTTTCCACTCAATTATAACTTTGTTTTTCTGTAGGCTGCTTGGAGGAAGGCTGAGGAAGAAGGGGGTACACTAGAAATGGAGCTGTAAGGGAAGAAAACTCGCATGCCAATTTCACCGTACATTCTTTTGCTGGAGTATATTTTAGTAATGTTTCACTTAGTTGAAATCCATCAATTCTTCTGATGGTTTACCTAACCTTCTATTAAACAATAGTGCAAACCTCATTCTGATGGCTTCCAGCAGAAGAATCTGATGAAGTATCTTTTTTAGGTATCAAATGACATCAATTGTAGACGATCAGATCTCATTCTGATAAACAATAGTCGAAACCTTTCTACAGCAAGTCATGATACAAACTGTCTGATGAAGTATTGTTTTACATATCAAATGCAAAGTCTGTCGAATAGACTCATGCATATACTCGTATGTACTCCTCTCAATAACAAGATGCTGCTTGATGGTAATATTTAGCCGTTCGGATCTCCTGGTCCACAATTCCTTGGCCCCTCTTAGTCCCTACATACTTCGGATGCCGTTTTATTTAGTGAACTCATCCAAAAAAAAAAAAAAAAGTGAAAATCTAAAATGTCTCAATTCCATGCTTAAATTATAATTTTTTAGCATTTTTTACCTTATAAATGTATTTAATGAGGTTTTTTTTTCTTTTTCAGGGATCAAAGTTGGGAAAAATATCTCATTAAATACATTTTTAAGGTAAAAAAATGCTAAAAAATTATAATTTAGGCACGGAATTGAGGCATCTTAGATTTTCACTTTTTTGGATGAATTCACTAAAAACGACATCCGAAGTATGTAGGGAGGGGATTAGGAATTGTGGACCAGGAGATTTGAACTGAATATTTAGCTTCTTCGTAAGAACTTTTAGTGAAGTATGCTTATCTTGGAGTAAAATTTCACCGGAGATAAAAAACCATGAGAACTAACATATAGGATATTGATCAAAGTGAACAATACTCGGTGTTCTAAAAATCGGCCTAGGCGCTAACTAGCCGCATTGAAAACATGCTAGTTGGTCAGCCTAGACAATATTAGACGGCTCTAGGAGCCATAGAAATAGTGTAAGGTTTTTATGATTTTTTTTTTAATTTGGACTTTTAAATTTAAAGCCCAATTAAAAAAAATAAAATGCAACCCTTTTTTGTATTGAACTTAAGTTTTATAAGCCGTAAACTTTGGTCCAACAAGAAAATTGATTTGTTAGCAAGCCCTAGCAGCTAGCATTAAACTTCATCTTCAGAGTGAATGAAGAAGCCTATATTTTGGAGAAATCAAAGAATTAAAAGACTGGAGAAATCGATTTGAAGACAAATTTGTTGTTTGATTTTTCCTCAATTGAGTGACTTGAAAGGGACTGAATTGAAGGTTGGTCAAAGCCTCATCCTTTGAAAACGTCATTTTATCATACATTCGCAATATTCATTAAAGTTGAAAGATAATTTATTTTAATTTGACGCTTGAAAATTGAAAAATAATTTGTTTTAATTACCATGTAATTTATATTGATAACGTGGAATCCGTTTAGCAGCGCCTAGTCCCTGCCTAGGTGGTCTATGCTCTAGGCGCTAGTCTGACGTTCGAGTAGTGCCTAGCAAATTTTAAAACCTTAACAATACTTTAATATTGTATTAGAGTATAACCTTTCTAAGTAGATGGTATAATCTTGCCCGTATCAGCAAATAAAAAAGAAAGAATATAACCTTGATGGAAGTATTAAAGTTAAACCAGATATATAAGTATTCCAGTAACTTATCAATATGGTTGTAAACAAAAGCCAAATCAAGTTTTATGATATTCAAGCTTGTTTGATAAGGTAACCGAGCCGACCTCAAAATGAACCAAGCCATTAAAATGATTATTCAAGCTTAGCTTGGTTCATTTTTTATGAGCTTGAGCTCTTGGTTCAAACTTAGCTTGAGCTTTGTTCGTTTAGATGTTATCAAACTCTTAATTCAAACTTGTTTGATTGTTTGAAATTTTTACATTTTAAGCTTGTTTGGTTGGTTATTGAGTTTGATAATACAAATCTGTTTATTCATTTTGAAAATTTATTTTCGTTTATTTAACAAGTTGATAAATTGGTTGGTTATTGAGTTTGATAATACAAATCTGTTTATTCATTTTGAAAATTTATTTTCGTTTATTTAACAAGTTGATAAAAGTTTTATTGATAAACATTATTCACCAACGTTGATGAGATGAACACGTGTTCAAACTTGTTTGTTTAGTTTAACGAGTTATTCAAATTTGTTCATTTAATTGATCTTATACGTATTGAACAAACATAAATAAGCTTTTACCAAGTTAAATACCAAGCTTGTTCACAATTTGATTCATTTACCCTACTTATCAATGAAGCAAAACAAAAACAAAAAGATTGTGTTGATCTCACTTGGATGCGGCAAGAACTCCCATCAAATGCAAGGAACTCGTTATAATATCAGCAGCCAAACTAAATTGTAGGAAATCAAAAGGTTGATACCAATTCAAAACTGTGTCGGCATGACGCTAGATTATTGGAATTCATATTACCTTTGTTTTAAATGGTCGCTGCAGAAAGTACTCCATATCCAGCTACAGCAACCCAATATGCACTTTAGTCTGCATCCTGCTACTTAACTCAATGCTGTCTAAAGTTATTTTGTCAACAAATAGAAACATTGATACTTGGTACTCATTGGAATATCGCAGTCTCGTTTAGGTTAAACCCTCTTTCAGCATTTGTAGTGTCATGATATAAACAAATGTGACTTTAACATAGTCAAAGATGTTCATAAACTTTACTATGATCATCATTTAATTCATTCAATACAGAAAGTTTTCTACAAAAGGATTGTTATAGATAATTCAATAGAAATGTAGTGAATATCCTGATCTCATTAAATTAAAATAGAATGGCCCGTATAGTTTCAAAAATGAAACAACAGGTGAAAATTAACATATCATTTACATGCATAGCTCATTCTCCGAAATCACTATGGACTTAAAATTTCTTGTGAAATGCTATCCAATTTAAATTTTTACAGCCTAATTGACAAGGATGTAAAAAGATCTATCACAAGAAATCAGCACAAACCTATAAAGGAGAAGGTGTATGTCATTATCCCTTATGCCATGTTCCATGATGCTGGTGGGTTTAAAAATTCAGATGCCTAGAATTTCCTTTTCACTCTTGTGAACACATTAGATGCATATTATTGCTTCATCAGTATTCAAAGCTTCAAGAGGAATCGGATCCTCAACTTGTATTGTTCGGAATCACCATGAATAAGTGAGTCAGATTTCAACCTTCTGAAAAATGCAGGCGCATTCTCTCGAGCTGTAGGGGCCAATCACCTCCGAGTAAATCAGGATCCATGTCCATTGCCAATTGGAAATCATGCGAAGAAGTATAATAGCACCCACTTGATGTTTGCGCTTGCCATAGACCTTTCATATTAGGCAAAGTACTTCTTTCAGCTCGATTCATCCTATTCGAACTACTACGCCTTGCTTTAGCAAGGTCCACGCAAGGCTTGATCAACCTCCTCAAGAATGCATCCATTCCATGATTTAATGCATTAGCACAATCAACTGACAAACCAAGACCCTGAACCTGCAACTTCCGTTCCAACCAACCCCTCAAGGCCCTTGAATCTGGTAGTTCTGAAGTACGATAACAGCTCTCGAGAATATTCAACCGACCGACTCGAAAGCTTGATGCCAAGCCACAACGAAGAGACTTGCAAGAGCGATCGCCAGCAGTTGCCGGAACGCCTAGTGGAGGCCTTAAAGGACTTCTACTCTGAACACTCGGGCTACATCGAAACTGATCGACCTCTTCCCCATCTTCCACAGATGTTAGTGCTTTGCTGCCTATAGATATCAACTCCGGGGCACTTTGCTGCTCTCTCGACCTCTGTAAATCACAAGAATTAGTCGCTTCTTGAACATGTCCCGGAGGAATTTTTCCATAAGGCCCGAGTAGGCTAGACCGCTCAGCTAATCTTCGGTCCCTGCTGTTTATGGATCTTCCCCTCCGAGGCGATGGAGGGAAGCTTTCACCAATGCTGGAAATTTTCGACGTGCGTGAATTTCCAGTAACAGTCTCTCTACTAGGCGGAGCAAGCGCGAGACAAACATTGCTAAGGATCGATCTGATGAACAAATTATGGAGGGCAATGTTTTCCTTCCCAATAATACTATAGCACAATTTCTCAAACTCCAATTTACTGAGTCTCGAGTTGAGTAATCTCTTGAGGTTGTAGAAGTACTTCTCTGCTCTTTGGCGGCCAAGCTTCCTGAACAGCTGAGATTTGAGCTCAGAAGTATCGATTCTGGAGAACTGCTTGCAAGTTGCCATTTCGATCTCTTAAGCGTTTAGCAAACTCGCAAAAATGGGTCTGCACAGAACGTAGTAGAGATTGTGAAATGGACAAAACGGATCAGGAAAACAGCGATCGACTTTGAGGTAAGAGATAAACAACATAAACGAAAACTAGAACAACCCAAACGGCCTCAAAACCCTAGATTAATCCAAATCGTTCCGAATTTCCAAGATGGAAGCCGGAGTGCACAAGAACCCTACTGGAAAAAAAAAACAAAGAAAACAAGCGCAGCAACCGGACGAAGATCGATCAAAAAAAAAAGGAAAAACAACAGCAAACGAAGTCAAATCGAATGAGAGTAGAAAAATCTAACCTTGTAGACGGAGAACTCACGGATTTCGCCGTCGATCGCCGAAATTGGGGTTAAAAAAAGTCACAGAATATGGCCCCTTTTCTTAATCATTTATAGGCCATTTTCAGAAAATTACCTAATTATTTTATAAATGATTTTCACACTAGACTGCAATTAAATAGGCTAATTTTCAAAATTTTAAGTTTACTGTCCGTCCTATGTTAAAAATATTTATTTTAACTCCCTAACGTATATTAATTCATCTAATTCAGCACATATTTTGAGGGACTAATATAAAATATAAGTAAAAAAGTTTAGAAAAGGTATCATTAATTTAAAATAAGTTATAATTTCTTTTAAATTTAGTATTATTTAAATTCAAATCTAGTACAGTAGTATGCATATAATATTATAATTTCTTTTAAATTTAGTATTATTTAAATTCAAATCTAGTACAGTACTATGCATATAATATTTTATGTATGTGATAAAATATAGATACAAGAAATTTATAATGATATACTATTCTTCTTAAATTTAGCATTACTTCATGTGAACATATTTTTTATGGATATGATAAAATATAAATATAAAAAGTCAATAATGAGATATAATTTCTTTTAAATTTAGTATTATTTTTATTTAATTGATCATTATACATAATAGATTGATCAATCATCTATATATATATATATATATATAGAGGTACATAATTTACTTTATTAGTTACAATATATTTGAAATCAAGTATATATATATAATTGACTATAATTATATAAGATTGTGCACAAATAGTGAATTAGATAAATTGGTATAAATTAATAAGTTGAAATAAATATTCTTTGACATATGGATTGACACAAAGGGGGGTGTATTCAATATTGGACTTTTAATTATTTTGAATGACTTTTGTGAATTTTAAAAGTCTATGGGATATATTCAATGTTGGACTTTTAATTACTTTGAATGACTTTTGTGAATTTTAAAAGTCTAGGTGTATTCAATCTGAACTTTTATAAACTTTATAGAAATCTAATTGTATCCAAATTAAATTTTTATAGAGTTTTAAAAAGTCATATGGTATTCAAACTTGACTTTTTAAAACTCTATGAAAATCTTTTGGTATCCAAAGTTTTAATAGGTTTTCATGGATTCTTTTAGAAATACTTGGATATAAATTTTAACAAATAATAGCTCTCCAAAACACTTGTATAATTTTAAAATAAAAAGTCTTCTCCTCATCCTTAAGATTTCTATAGATTTCAAATCACTTTAATTTTTTACAAATAAGTCTTTTCTCTTCCCGCTCCTCAATTTTGATTATTTCTTTGATCTTAAAAGTCTTGTCTTGTTCAACCTCTCAGCATGCATTTCATGCAAAGCTGAAAGTCCTCTGAAATGTCGTTCTCCGACGTTATAATGGTAAAAGAATTGATCAGAACAGTTGGAACGGAACTACTTGTAACCTTTTCTTCAACGACGACTCACGATGGTAAGCTGTAGGCAGAGATTTTTTCTTCGATTGCTCGTGATGGGAACCAATGAGTGTCATTTGGTGAAGCTTGCGGTGCACCGGAAAGGAGGAAAACAAATAGAAAAATTATTTGAGGCGGACGGTGATGTTTCCGTCGACTACTTGCGAGTAGGTCGAAGTCAAAATCGATTTGGATGGCTGACATTATGCGTAGAGGGAAGAGAAATTTAAGACAGTTAGTTTTAATATAAAATATATATATTAATAAATCAAATTAATTCTCAATTTAATTAATAAATAATTTAATAAAGTCAACATTAAAATATTCTATAAAATTTTTAAAATTTTAAAAATTTCTAAATAAATTTTATATATTTATATTTATTTATTTTAATAATTTTATTACTAATCAAATTAATAATAATATTATTAATTTTATTACTAATCAAATTTATCAATTTAATATTTTATTAAAGTTTGACCAAATTAAAGGGTTGACCAACATTTCAAGTTAATTTGGATCAAAATTATAAATAAAAATATTTAAAATTATATTAATATTATTGGATTAAAAATTATATTATTAAAGTTTTTTTTTAAGTGAGACGTTATCTTCTCTTTATTTTTCTCTTTATTTTTAGCCAAAATAAGATAAAAGTATAAAAAGTTGAAAAAAAAATTTATGAACAAGTATGTTATTTAATATTTTATTAAAAAAATAAATTTAATTAGGTATTTTAGGTTTTGTTTGAAAATAAATTTAGTGTGAGATCATGACTACCTATGCTTTTCCAAAATTGAATACACCCCTTAAATCCATAAATTTTCATGAAATTTACAAATGTCTGTAAAAGCTTTGCAAAAGAGTTTATAGAACTCCTTGAAATTCTTTTTATAACTATATGAGATTCTATAAAAGTCAATTAAAATCTATCAACTTCACGAAAATTTATCATTAAAAAAAACAATGAAAGTTATTCAATCTCTTGATTAAATACACCCCGAAAGTTAAAACATTGTATAGAGAGTTTAGAACAATTAACCGAATTAAATATATATTTTAGCATTTCAAAATTTATTTTAATTTTTTTTTTCAAATTTAAAGTTTTATGTTTTACATCATAAATTAATTTATCTCTCTTAATGATTTTAATTGATGGATATTTGAATGATATTTGAATATAAAGAAAATTAGTTTTTTTAAAAAAAAATAAAATCATTATAATTTTATTTTGTAACAATTGTTAAAAAAAACAATCAGTAAGAGTGAGTGAAAAAAAATGTCAAATTATCATCTAAATATCAACGATTTGATCCCCGATTATGGTACATTTGTAATTTCCTTTTTAAATGGAGTACGCAACTATAAAATACTGAGCTTCTAAACCATCCGCCACAAACTCTTCCTGATTTACTTTAGCAACTGATAAATAAAATTTCTGAAGATCCAGCATTATTTGGTTCATTATTATTTTTTGTTTTACCATCATAGATCCTCAACTAGTTAATTCTTTATAAAAATTTATCAATATGATTTTCCAATTTATCAGAACATTTAGAAGTGTAAAAATAAAGGCAAGAAAGAATTGAAATAATTGACATTTAATAGAAGGTGGAAAAAATAATAAGAGATATAGAAAATAAAATAAAATTTTTTAGAGATGGTATTTCACAAAAGGGAGAGTCTTCTTGTCTTTCTGAGTTTGCCTGCTCAATCCTCAATGTCAAAGTGACCTTGAAACAACAAGGATTGTTTCCTCTGCACAAAATGTAGTGCAACCAATAAGTTGATTATCATAAATTAGAATCGAGAAGATAAGTCGCGAATTAACAAGAAGTCAGCATGATGAGACTGTGTCTTGAGAGTTGAGAAAAATAGACTGGAAATTGAATCATAAAAGCTTGAAGTCACCAACTCATTGGTTGAACGAATGGATTGATCAAGAATTGACCAGTTTGAAACCAGACAGTTTAAGTACACATTACCTGAGCAGACATTTTTCTCAACTGAGTTCTAGCCTTCTGGTCCAGATCAAATTCTCCAAAAACCTACATGTAAAATGAAATTTATTCTAATGATATTCTTGAAAATAAACCAACATGTCATGAGCAAATCGAAAATAGCTCACAGTTGGTTGAGGCAATGGCCTTTCTATAATCGGTTGTTCAATCCTCATTGCATCGAGTAGTCGATAGTTTCTCTAATGGATAAAGAAACAAGGTAGAAGAAGTTTTTTTTTCAAAAAACATAATTGGAAATTTGTTTGTGTTACGCATCAAATACTCACCTTCATGTGTTTCGAAAAATTCCTTCCAAGAAGTTTTTCCACATACCTTAGCTATAAAATCGATAAAGGTCTTCATTAGAAAAAGAGCATATGCATGTGTGAGCGAGGTCAATTTAGCAAATGTAAAGCAAAGACAAACCAAACCTGTAAAATTTGCTTCCAAGTTGACACCCTTGGAATTTGGTACTTCTTTGAAATCTTTGTGTAAACTTCTTCTGAAGCACCATTCTAGAGAGAGAACGTGATACTTGGTATCGATCACTTTATGAATCGTGTATAACAATTGACAAATCATAAAGACGTAGAGGATTACCTCAATATACAAGAGAATACCCTGAAGAAACTCTTCCTCACTATTTTTATCATTTGTGTTGCTTCCATTGTTAGGCTCCTTAGGGAGTTTCTTGAATTTCTCAGACAATTGACTTTTTAGTGAGTCGATTGATGTACAAGAATTTTCTTCAGAGAATTTATATAGTCTGTCCATATCTAAAATAAGGGCTAAAACTTCTGCAATAGACACATACAGAGATTGATCCTCCTTTTCCATTAGGGTGTAGAGAAAGGAAATTAACCTGTGCCGTTGAAAATGTTAAATTGTATGAAAAACCACATGTAAATATATAACTAGATAAAAGAAGAATTGTTTGTTATATATCTATATCTATATATACCCTTTCCAGTTTGTAGGATGAATTCTCCACTCATCAACAAATGTAAGGAGAAATGTCCAAGCAGATAGTGCTGCAGATAACACAGCAGGATGAGTTTCACCGAGTTGATCCTGCATTTAATTAATTAGAAATGGTATGGTTTGATGAACTAAATAAAACAAGCAATAGATTTATATCCAACTGTTTAGACAGACATTATTATTGAGACATACAGTGGGTTTAGGATAGAAAATTTCCCATGAAAATTTCATAGAATCTTGCAGTTCATCTGGATCCATTGCACCAAAAGAGCATATCATCGCAATGCATTGTAATACCTACATTGAAAAACAAAGATTAATATAAAATAAGGTATTATGGAAAAAATTGGCACATAAACATCAAAAGTAGTACTTTCATACAAGTATCTTCACAATCTTGCTTCCCGATTTATAGGCTTCACAAAGTGGAGTAATTGTTTCCTTCATCATTTCATGTGAAGCATCCTCACAGTCAATATTGACTGCCAGTAAACCTATATATATAAAAACATGATTTAATTTTATTCATAAATAACAGAAAAAACAATTACAAGAAGATATGTATTGGCACTAACCAATGAGACGGCAAGCTAAATGAGATTCAGCTGTTGTGCCTTTTTTAATTAATTTTGAGGACCAATATGATAATGTAATGTATCTATTAACAAGAAAAATGAAATAATTAGGTTGAACTGAAGAATCTCAATGAAAAAAAAGGATAATGAATGATAAAAAAATCATGGAAGAAATAAATAGATAAACTTCATTAGCACAGTTCTTAAAGATAGCATATATAAGAAACAAGGAAAATCTTACTTGTTTTTTGTAAACTCAGTGAGCACATCAGTTTCATATGCCATAACAAGCTTTTCCAAAGCTTTCTTTCTATTTGAGACCCTAGATTCGGAAACATAAAAATTAATAATCAGATACACTAACTTTTGAAAATTTGAAGATAGAAGTAGCTAGTTATTTAAATTAGGAAAGATTTTTAAAATGGTCATAAAATAATATGAAGCATTACAAATTATGTAAACTTTAACAGCTTAAGTTTTCCCTACATCCATACGTCATAGATCATCCAATTGTTGAAGGAATAATAAAGTTCCATAATGTGGTTGCATGGGTTTTATAAACAAATTCAAGAGATGAGTTTTATCAGGAAAAAAAAATACATTACAGATGGAGCTGATCACAATGTCATTCAGTCCTCCATTGATTAAACATGGTTAGGCAATTATAGTAGCCGCACATGTATAAGTAGAGAAAACACTATAGAATTCGTCAATAAATTGGAGATTGATAGACATCTCATTGAGAAAATAAATTTTACCTATTGAGGCTTAGATCATCTATGTACTTGTTATAATGCGAGAAGCTGGTCGAGGAAGGAGAAGTATCAGCAGCAACAACAGAGCGGCCAAAATAATCATTTACTTCAACGGGTGAATAAGGTTCACATGGATTGTCCCTCATCAAAAGCCTATGCTCTTGACCAATTGCTTCTGTTGGATCAAAGGCAAACAAGTACCAATAACATAATACAGCTGTTCCCAAGCAACACATAACAAAGAAGGATTGTCAAATGACTCACCAAGCCTTTCTTGAGATTTATTTCCCATAAAGAAAGCCTCTTGCCGCTTGAATGCATTGCTTTTTGGATTCAAATTTTCTGCCAAAGCGAAATAGACAATCGGATCATAACTGATGGAATTGAAATTTTCATGAAAAAGTAAAGGGAAATACAATCTGAAATATTCAAGTAGGACAAGGATATACTTACTTCTGCCCATCTCAATTGATGACAACGAAAGAGAAAGATCAAGATCGTATGTTCCAATCTGTGACACAAACAAGGATAACCTTTCTAAATAAATTTAATAAACAAAAGAATGAATTTTGATTGTGCAACAGAAAAGCATCAGCGAAATAAATCAAACGACAAGTTTTGAACTTTCGATCCGGATAATAACAGCCAAGAATCCTAATAACTAGTCAATGCCACCACAAGAAGAAAAAAAATTGAGACGAAACGAGAATTAGAAGCGAAGGGAAATCACCAAGAGGGAGAAAGTGGCACGTCGGTCGACGATACCACCTCCGCTCAGAATGATACGTCCAGAATTAGGATGCCGGAGTTGGCGCAGGTGGCGGAGGGGAGCTGCGGCGGCCGAGTCGAGGAGTCGGCGCCGCCAGTCGAAATTTACGATGCGAGCCGAGAGACGACGGACGAGGGTTAGGCTTGTTTACTTTAACGGATTAAATTGCAACTAGTTTCAGATTTGCTTAAAATCCAATAAATTGACTACAAAATTAATTCCAAACTATTAGGGTCGTTACGATAAAAAAGAACATCTAATTTTTATCTTTATTATACAATCGAACTTTGATCGATATTCATTAAACAGAAAAAAATAATATTAAAATTTACAATAATGTTAAAAATTATAAAACATATTTTGCTACATATAAAATTTAATTGAGTATTTTAATACCTTGTATAAAATATTATTATTGGAAAATATTAAAAATTTATGTATAATAAATTATTATAAGCATTTATCTATATTTACAATTTATACTATTTTTCTTTTTTTTAATAATCCAGATATACTAATCTAGAGGATCGGGATAAATCGAAAAGTATTGGTACAATCAACCTCCACGATTTAATGGAGCGTCAAGGTTGACATAATCAAATATAAAGTCTAGGTAAGTCAATATTGACCAGATGACTGGCAAATAGTGAGTAGTCTACTGAGTGACTAGCAAGTCCAAGTAGATCAAAGTGACCTGATGTTTGATAAAAGAAAACCCCTAAGAGAAAGTAATTCTAGGTAAAGAGGAAAACCTTAGGGGAGGTAACACTAGGTAATGAAAAGTCTTGGATGCGTGAACTCTAAACAAAGTGAAAGTCCTAGTGAGTGAAGCTAGGCTCTAGTGAGTGGAACTATATGGTAAAAGTCCTGATGAGTGAAGTCAGACAATGGAACCCTAGGGGAGGTAACCCTAGGTAGTGAGAAGTCATGACCAGTAAATTTTGTTAAACTAATATAGTTTTACCAATACTATTTTGCATTACTATTATTGTTCTTATGCTAATTTAGTATTATAAGAAAAATTTTAAGGGATCAGGTGATCAGATACTGTGTAGAGAAAAGTCTAAACAGGTCTAAAAGACCATATGTTTGGTAGATAAGTGAGGTAAGCTTATGGAGGGAGTGCGGTGAGGTCGTATACCGGTAGGGACAAACCTTAAATTCTGATCCAACTGAAGAAACCAATAGAGATTTCTATGTTGGGATCAAGATAGTCCTAACTATTTTAATCATGCATACTATATTTGTACTAATCTTGTTTTACAGATTTATGCTCTAACTCTATTTTGCATGATAAATCTTCTAATCTATTTTTTGTAGGATCGTTATATCAATGGAAAAGAATGTTCAATCGATGGATCCCTAAAAAACCAAAACAACAAGATTTGTTCCGTCGACAGAAAAGAATGTTCAGTCGACAGATCAATATTTCCAGAATTAGTCAACATTCAAATCAGAGTATAAATGACAAAAAGATGTTCAATCGACAGGTCAACATTCAAATCAGAGTATAAATGACAAAAAGATGCTCAATCGACAGAAAGACTATGTTTTGTCGATAGAAATACTATGTTCCATCGACAGAACAACGAGATTTTCATGATTGAACGAATCAAATCATAGCAAACAAGGAAGGAACAGAGGATCAGTCGATGGATCAGTTCAGTCGACGGATCAGTTCAGTCGACATAACGAGACCTATAAAAGAAGCTCTCAAGCTCCAGGCCAAGAACAACTTCTGCCTTCTAATTTTCTGCTATGCTCATTCACTACTCGTACAAGTTGTGACTACTACGACACCGGGAGACTTCCGACAACCTACACTTCATCTCGTATTCATTTGTTGTCGTTATATACTTTATTTCACTTGCATATTGTACCTATTGTAATATCATTTGATTATTTAGTGAATTGTCCAACGAAAACGATCAACACTCGTGGGTCTTGTAATATGAGTCGTCAAAGGCTCCGAACTAAAGTAACAATAAATTTGTCTCTTGTCTTTCTATTTATTTTATTTTCGCTGCGTACTCGAGTTTTAACTAAAGAAAAGAAATTTTTTTAAAAGCGTCGAGATTCATCCCCTATCTTGATCTCTTACTATCCAACGGAAGCACTCATGAAAGTTCATCGACTAACATTCTTAGACCCGCTTCTCGTCAAAAGAAAATTTTCTTGAAATACGTCATAGCTAAGACCCCAACTTTAAATCCTTTGATGATTTATTCGAAAGTCTAATGATTGCATCATTGTCCGGATCTATACTTACTTCCCTATTAGAATTACCTTTAGTAACTTTAATATCTATTATGGCTATTTATGGTCCAAGAATTTACATATTATTATCTTTATTTTTAACACTTGAGTAAATTGTTGTTGAATATTAAAATATATTATATAATTTAAAACAAAGATTGCCATAAGAATAGATGAGAAAAGACACAATTTCAAAGAAAAAGGGAATTTAAAAACTCTTTTAAAAGGAAAAAAAATCAAATAAATTTTCAAAATCAGAACTCTCCTTTTCTTCTCCATCTTCATGGTTCCATGCATGGGGAGGCAAAAGATGCCCTAATTCTTCAAGGAGAGTGATCGGGCACCTAAATTATTTTTTTTAAAAAAAAAAAAAATCTAAGAGACTCAGGTTAAAATTTCAAACAGGATAAATATTTTAAAGGTCGACTTCTAACACTTAATAAAATTTGTATTGAATAGACCAAAGAGAGAAGACTACAACTACGATATATAAAACACACAATTTTAAAGAAAAAATATCCATAAAAGGGGGATTTTAAGAACTCTTCTTAAAGTAAAAATAAAAAAATCAAATAACTATTTAAACTGAAAATTCTTCTCTTCATCTTCAAACTTCCTACTACTAATGTAATGGTAAAACACTTAAAGAAACTATAAATATTTTAAAGATCGACTTCAAATTAAACGTATAGATTTATCAGAGCTTTAATTACTACTTGAAAATGCCTGTATTCTCCTAGTTTCTGCCTTGTCGATCGATCAATCTATCGATCGTCTCCATTACTTTCTTTCTTGTTGAATTAATTAATTAAATGTATTAGAATTACTGATGATATATAATTAATTACTATGATTGTAAAAAGCTGCATGTGTCTGCACTGCATATATCATCGTCAGCAGCAACTATGAATGATGATCGATCATGATTTGTTTTGTCTGATGAGTAGTGAGTGAGTACCATGGAAGTCATAGACTTTTATCGAACTAGCTATATATATATATGTCATGAGAACCAAAAGGACAAAAGCTTGCAGTCACAGATCGATTTATCGCAACCAAAGTCAAAAGATTATGCTGACAAAAAACCATGCATTCCGTCTGAAGTCCTTCACATCTATTACTTTCTGACTCAATCTTATAATCAAAAATCGTCATTAATTTTCATTTTCAATAGGTTTGAATTTTATAATTAACCCTAAAACTAGCTAGGGACACCGATCCACAAAATTTGAGTTGAGGGAGCTTTAATATTGAACTCAATGAGAAGTGAGCTGGACTTTAATTGAGCGTGGAAGGTGTGAGTTTTAATAGGCTAAGTAAAAAATATAATTGAGCTATTGGTAGTAACTTATATTTTTGATATTGGTGTAAAAAGATGAAATCGTCAGCTTAGCGACTTCTCTAGGATGACCCCACACTCTCTGAACAAAATAAATTATGGGAGGATCTGAGGAAAATCTGAATATAATAGTCCTTTACACGGGGAGGACAAGCATCAACGAGGTATTTTGATCTATTCGAACAATCTCCCGGCGAAGGGCATATATCAATGATATATTATTAGTTGGAATGGCAATAATACTTTTGTGAGAACAAATATACTAAACAATGATATATTATTCCCTTTTTTATATTTTTTATATAAAAAAAGTTTCATTATTCTTTAATTATGTTCCCTTTATAAAATAATGAGAATTTAAATGAAAGAAAAGGAAAAAAAATTGTTTAATTAGATCAAACATCTTAAACTTTGTTCTTACACAATTGGTTTGATTAAGGTGGCTCTCAAAACTTTGCTTTGATTAGAGAGATACTTTTGAGATTAAATAATCAACTTAATTACAGAGGAAACTAACCATCTTAATTAATTAATCTCTCCAGTTACAACAGGGAATTAATTAATTAATTATATATAATTATTGGACTAATTAACACCCTCCCTGACTCTCAATTGTTCAATTCCATAGGGGAACTCGATCTGGTCGGGACCGGGGAAAGCAACCAGCTGCGGCGGCCCGGCTTCGCCTCCGGCCATCGTGCGATCGTCGAACGGGTGGTGATGATGCTGCACGAAGCCACCGGCGGCGGCGTTGGCGTTCGGCGGCATCTCGGCAAACGGCACGACGGCGGGCGGGAGGGGGCGGTGCTGGAGGTGGTAGTGGTGGTGGTGGTGGAGGTGGTGGTGAGGGAGGAAGGGCGACGGCGCGAAGGCGGCGGCTGGGCCGAGGATGACGGCGAGCTCCTTCCTGGCTTCGGCGAGGCTGCGCTGGATCTCGCCGAGGTGGCGCTGGAGGAGGCAGATGTAGCCGACGCAGCCGTGGACGGGGTCCTGGAGGCGCGCCGCCGCCTCGTACGCCAGCGAGGCCACCGCCTCCTCCCGCCGCTCGGGGACGATCTCCTTCAGCAGCTTCCCGACGTTGCTGGCGCCGAACACGCGGTGCACGCTCGCGAACTTCTCCGGCTGCTCCGGCGGGAAGTACGGCGCGAAGATGCACCCCGGCGTGCACTTCCGCCGCAGCAACTTGCACGCCGCGCACGGCGACGACGACGAGCTCGACATTGCCCCGATCCGATCGACGACTGCCCAAAGAGAAGAAAGAACTCGAAACATGAAGCTAGCGCTGTACCTAGTCTTAGGGTTAGGGTTTCCTAACATCATCACTGACAAAAAAAGGAATTTTTTTTTTTTGCTAATTTTGGAAAACAAAATCTATCTATGGTAGCTAGAGATTGCTATGAAATCTATAGCCACGATTTGGGTTTCATTAGTAGAGATAGATTTGAGAAGATCTCAGATAGATCTAAGGAAGAAATTACATGATCCAAAACAAAATCTTTGCCTTGAAAATCGAGATCCTAACTCACCACCCTCTTAGATCTCATAATTGACAATTGAGGGAAAAAAAAATCAAAATTTAAAAGAAGAAGAAGAATATTAGGGTTTAGTTGTGACCTTGTTGGATGGATGATTAGATCTCCAAGGAATCCGGCATTGTGAAGGAGATATTGGAGGGAGGTTGCCTTTCAGATCCCCAACAGCTAGCAATTGAGAAAATAAGATGATGAGCTCGACCTCTTATTTTTAGGGAAAAAATATTTAAAAAATAATAATTACAAAAAAATCAGGAATAATATTTTTTTATTTATCCACATTATATGATGTGGACTTTGATAGAAGTGGATATCGATCAATATGTTTGGAATTGATTTGAATTGAAATATATTAAAATATTAAAATTCATATTAAAAGCTTAATCAATTAATATGTATATTTGTTTGGATTTAAATTGATTTTTTTTCTCAATTTAATTTAGTGGATTTGGTTTATATATTTATAGTGTTAATCACATGAGCAAGGTTAAAAGGTTCAATATTAATTAAATGCCAATAAAATATTAATTAACTTAATATAATTTTAATATCACTTTCATATATGCTCGACATAATTCGATTATGTTTCTTATTTTTTTAATTAAATTATAATATCACTTTCATATATGCTCGACATAATCATGGATAGTTCATGCATGTTACTTTCATTTATTAAATGGGACAATTACAATTCCTATAGCATGTCTCAACACTCAATGAACATAGTCGATGGCATATTGGTCTTAGGCTTAACTCGATGGTGAAGGCTATAAGATTTTCATCGAAATTAGAGTGAAGGAGAAGGGGGAATTTGGTTATGTCAATGGAGTTATAGAGTAGCAAGAGTGTGGAAAGTTAGATGGGGTGATTTAGTTTTCCTTGGGACAACAATGGGTTCTTTTAGCGATGGAATAACTATCCTTCGTTTCTCTCAACTAACCGTTAGTTTGACGGTCTCTAGTGTTGTATAGTTAAGGTATGTTTGTGCCACTCCTTTGCTTAATTTGTCTTACGAGCAATTGTAAGATTCTTAGATGAGCTTTTGTTGGTGAGGGAGATAACATGATCAATGGAAACTCCAAGGCACTCATCGCTTATGTTGAGGAAGCTTAGGGTAAGAATTGTTATAAGTATCGGTGAACAACCAAACACGGAGGTTAACGAAGATGGACCACAAAATTTGAGCTCCAAATTACAAGCATTTTAAATTGTTGGATTCTTAGATGTGCTTTTGTTGGTAAGGGAGACATCATGATCAATGGAAACTTGAAAGCACTCGTGGCTATGTTGAAGAAGCGTAAGGTAAAGATTGTTACAAGTATCGGTGAACAACTAAACACGAAGGTTAATGAAGATGATTCACACAATTTGATCTCCAAATTACAAGCATTTTAAATTGTTAGATTCTTGGATGTGCTTTTGTTGGTAAGGGAGACAACATGATCAATGGAAACTTGAAGGCACTCATGGCTATGTTGAAGAAGCTTGAGGTATCCGTGAAAAACTAAACACGGAGGTTAATTTTATGATTCGTCTAATGTACAAAACTCCTGCTAATAAGGATCTCGAAAAAGGATTTATCGTACATAATATTATTCTAGAGATTGTTTTCATGACTTCCTTGAATCCATGAACTTCGGATCACACAATATCATTTTACCGTTAAGCTAAGCCCCTCTTCATTTTTATTCCTAATAAAATGACAAATATGTGAGATGCTCTTTTACTTTCTTCTTTCTTTCTTTCTTTCTTTCCATGCAAAACAAAAATTTGGGCAAAATTGCTCTTGTTCTTCTCCATAATATTAATCTTGCTCCAAATGTATATTGTAGAGCCACAAAACATACTAGAACATCTACAGCAATCCTCTCTTCCAACCGCACTTCTCAGATTTCTAAGCTTCAGCTGTAAATTTTTGTTCAGGATCTCCAGTTAAAGCTTCTCTCCGACTTCCGGTCATCTTCCTCGCAGCTATCTCCGCCGGTTCCGCCGGAGATGGCCAACTGAAGTGGACTTTGAGGAGAGCCAGATTGGGGAATACAAACAGTGCTCCGGTTTGTCAAGGAACTGCAGTTCTCAGGGTGAGTCCAGAGATCTCTCAACGATATAACTACCTTGTCGGTGCCAGTTGATGAGGCATTAGGCATCTTCCTTATGTGTAATCTGTATTTCTGGAGAAAGAACAGGAATGAAGAATTAACTGCGAAGATTAGGAATAATTGTGCTAGAAAAATGGAAGTTTTGAGGAAAATGTGCAGAGGTGGGAAGGTACCTGGAGGTGGCTTTTTACTTCGTCGTTGGTGAGATTATCGACGTTCATCAGTTCTCTGATCTGCTTTGGAGTTGCCACTGAATCATAAACAGTCTGTGATCAGATGGTGGAAGTTGTTTGATTGATGCAGAAAGAGGGTGAAAAAATGGAGCTTTTGATCATTAATTATCTAAAAATCTTACCTTGAGGACCACCGAGTTGCTGGAGAGCGAGGACGAAGCGGCGATGCAGCTCCGGCGACCAGCACCGCCTCGTCTTCCTCGGCGGATGCTGCAATTGCAAGCTAAGGTGCGCGCCGCCGGTTGCCGGTGGGGCTCTGTTGGAGTGCTTGGCGCCGGAGCCACTGTCGGAGTGTTCGTCGACCGAGATGGGGAAGGCAGAACCCTTGACGGCGGGGAGTGATAGAAGAGAGAGATCACACGGCGTCGTTGAGGGCTTCGACGCCTCCTTTGAGCTCTTAAACGGCAAGAATCCGTCCGCAAAATGGTAGCTTTGGGACTCCGAGCAATCGATCTCCTTCTCCTCCATGAGTTCCGACCTTCCATTTCTCTGTTACCAAAACCAAATTATTTATCTGTTAAAAGAAACATCAAATCGGAGAAAACGCCGCTCAAGATTCCTCTTTAGTACCTCATCCGCGATACTTTTGCCATCATCGTCGACCTTGTCGTCGGCGGTAGAATTAGGGCTCCAGAGCTGGGCGGAGCTCATCCAGTGTGTCTTATCCTTGCAATCTGCTTCAAGCTTCATCCCATTCCCACCCTCCTCTTCGCAATCGCTCCGAATGGATATGAATTCCTTGAAGCTGTGCCTGAGTCGCTCTCCCGGGCAGCGTTCGAGCTCCTTCCCCAACAGCTCAATCACTGCTTCCCAGCAAAAAAATCCGCATTAGAAACTACTGAAAACTCCAAATTTCGAACCCAAATTACTGCCTAGGGTTCAAAACTCGAAAGGGGGAAGAAGAGATTAGGCACCTTCGGTGAGGAGGAGCATGCAAAGGGGGAGCTCGCGCTTGAAAACCTCGATCTTTTTCCGCTCCTCCAGCAAGCTCCTCACCGACTCCTCCAACTTGGCCACCCCGCCGTCGACAGCAGCCGCAGCCTCCTCGAGGAAGCCGCCGGCACTCCTCATGGCGAAGAGCTTAAGATCCAGGCCGACCTCCGTCGCAGCCGACCCCATCTGCATTCACCTCCACGACTCTTCCCCCCCTCAGCCGATCTCTCCGACGACGAGGGCGACGACGGAGAGAGGAAGGGGACGTCGGTCCATTTTATACGCAGGCGAGACTAGACAGACCGGTTCGAGTCAGCCAAGAAATGGACCGGATGCGATGAGCCGTTTGCGTTTGTAACATGTTACAATGAGGCGAAACGAAACCGATACTGCCCGGCGCCGAATCGCCGATATGTCGGATCCAAAATCTAAAACGACAAGTAACACGAATACAACGTTTTGCACGAAAATTGTCAAATAAAACTCATGATAAAATAATATTATAAATAAAAAAACAAACAAATAAACTACTGTTTTTTTAAGTGTAGGTGATTAATTTATCAAGGCAAAGATAATTCAATTTAATAAAAAATATTATTTAATTCAATTTTTAAACTAGAACTTTGAGGAATAAAAGAGAGATTCTTTGAAGGAGCTGTAAGGATAAGTTCATCCTCATCATCAAAGATTCTCTTCGTCCTTTTTCTTTCTTTTTTTTTCAAATGGCAATATTGTCATTTTTTATTCTTATTATAAATCATTTCAATGATAATTATAGACATTCAAATAATTAAGAAAGTTTTTTTTTTTTTGTACTTTAAATCTTGTAGAGTGGAAGTCTCAATGAGTTAGGAATTAGTCAAAAAACATCAACAACTGATCTAGGAAACCATTAAATTTGAATTGGTCAGTCAAATAGTTTATTCAATTATTTAATTTTTGACAATCATAGTTTTGGAAGGTGAATTCAAGGTCTTGATACAATTTATTTATTTAGTTTCATAATACTTTAAATTATTTTCATAGATTTAATGCATCTTTTATGTTATTCTTGCTTTTTGTTTCCAAATATTTAACCTAAGAAAATTAATTCAAACAATACATAGAATGAATGATCAATTTTTTTTCACCTTTTTGTCATAAAAATAAAGAGACTTTCAAAACTTTCCACTTCAACTAAAAGGTTCTTTTGATTGATGATGCTTCTTTTATTAATTAATCAATTAATAACTAAGATTTAATTCTGACTAAATCATCAACTAAAGAAGAATCCTCCATAGAAAATCCTACAATAGCCCTGAGGGACCCCTCCACTCAAAATGTTGGAGAAGAAACACAAACTTTGTAATCTTTTATATGATCTTCTTTGACTTTTCACTTAATGCTCAATGGCTTTGTTGAAGTCCGGAATCTATTCTCTTAGAGTTCCTCCAACCATATTTTTTTATGTATTTATTTAAAATATACTCATTAGATTCCAAAGTCAAATCATATCTAGATAAGTGGGTCACCAAATCACGTCCAACTTAAACAACAAGCTCAACAAGAACATTGGTTTCTATGCCAAGGCCCGTTCTTGTTGACGTTTTCTATTGTGCTTAACTTTATAAACTTGTGGGTCAACTCCAAGTTACATTGACTTTGCATGTGGTGAACCACATTAATATAGATGGTTTAGGGGAAAGTGGACAAGATTGAACTCTAGGAAAATATGAATTGAAAAGTATTTAGGGTTGAGAGGCTCTAGTTTGAAAACATTCGTCCCTAATTTGTTGTAAGAAATTTGACTTTGGAATTGTGGGAGACAAAGAGATGGTTCAAGACTTTAGTGGAGTTGAGGCTGTTAAAACTTGAAAGAGGGTGAGGACCCGGCAAAAAGGTAAACTCTTTTTTTATCCAAAAAGATAAGTGAGATTCTTCCAAGACAACTAGTATGTGCAGACCCACTAAAGATGTTGGAAGTCTAAAAGAACATTGGAAATCAGTAAAGTAAATTTCATAAGTTGGGAAGAAATTTTTTACTTGCAATGATGCCAAGCTCCTCTTGTTCATGTTCTAAGATCCTTTAATTCAAAATGATAAATGAAGTCAAAGTCAATTGTTAAGAAAACTAACATAAAATGAAATAGGTAAACAGTTCATTTTTTATTCAAGCAACACATGAATAAGAAGGAAAAATTGGAGGTAATATTTTTCTAACTTGCATTTGGGTGGTGTATTATTTGATATTTTTATTCCTTAACCAAGAAGAAAAGGACATGATTAAGTTGTGGTTTAGTTGAGCTAATAGAGATTCCAAATCCATATTTGGACATATCTTTATTATCATTGCTCAACCCCAAGGCATAGCGCAGATGATGGATATATGATATCTCTGATGTAATGATTATTCTCAGAAACTGACGACCTAGAATTTATCCTATCATGTCTAATGTGTACATATATTTATATCCCTCTATATTTATGAGGCCGACACCAAGAAATCATTCAAATAGTATATATATCATTGCTCATACTATTAAATTTCAAGGCAAGTAAGAAAAAAGTCTATCTCCAAGTTGCAGGTTTACAATTAATGATATCATATTTTTTTAATGAAATAATATAATCAAATTTTAAATGTAAATTAGGGCTCATTCCCAAAAGAGACCCCTAGATTGTATTCTTCCTGAAGACGCACTTAATTCCTATTTTACACCTAATTCTCATTTGTTAGTCCTCCCATCAACCTTTTTCTTTCATCTATTTTCTTTTCTCTCTCTCTTCACATAACATCTTTTCTTTCTTTTCTTTCCATCACTAGGATATAGCACAGATGAAGAATACATATATACAAATTGAACAGGAGTCGATCGTCAGGATATCATTACCTGTGGTAGTCCCCGCTATGCATCTTCTACTTGTGTATCTATATTTATCTCCTGTCATATCAATGGAACCAGCTCTAGAGGCCGTTAATGTGGTGATTCTATATTTTTTTTTTTCTTTCTTTTCTTGCCCCTCTTCGCTCTCTTTTCTCGCATGTAAATTTGTCATTAAATCTAACACCAATACAAATGCAAACACCCTTAAATTATTCCCACGGGTATAATCAAGTTGATATTCGAGCAAGATTTGCCACTAATGAGAGTTTGATTCCTGATAAATGCAAATACTGCTTTAAATTATTCCGTGCCCTCTATTTAGAAAGATCACTTGGTTAAAATTGAATAAGCTCCCATAATTTATCTATCTGATAGCTCTAAAGAAACTGTGTGACTGCTGCGCCTTTTGCTATGGCAAATGCCCTTAAATTTAGTTGGGGGCAGCTGCTTACTGTTCATCAACATTTGCTCTCAGACTTTAGTAGTGGGAACAGCAGGCTACTATTTACATGAATCAACAGCTTAATAAAGTCTAAGAATTTAGACAAAAATTAGAACTCATCAACTCCTATTGTACTCCTATTGTCTTTTTTGTGTTCCATTATATTTTTACCAAATTATTTAATAGACATGGGTTCCAGGGACCAAGCAATCAATTGCAGCACTAGAATCCACACTTGTCCTTCACTGAGCAAAAGAATCCAAGACTTGTATGCCTCACAGAATATTGACTGATCCACTGTAATTATTTTTCTAGGCAGCAGAGAGACATATAATGATACGAGAGCATGAAACTGAAGCAGGAGGAAGCAAAATATGCTGTCGAGTAATAATAGCCTATTTGTCTACCTGTGAAACTTTGAGGCTTTCAGATTTCTAACTAGCTTCATCTTGGATCCATCAAAGGACAGCCATTAATGGCAGCTTGCTTTATCAAGCACCTTAGCCTTCTGATGTCAACAAAAAAATACATTAAATGAAGAACAGAAAGGAAAGTTGCCCAAATGCACTCACAGAGATTATAATCTTACCTGCAGTGATCAATCACTTCAAAAGGTTCATTGGCTGAAGCCATTAGTGCTGCAAGTATATCTGTTATCTATCTATCCTTGGCTCTTCACTAGCTATCTCTGTAACAGTACTCGGCAATAAATTCATGCAGAAACTTGCAATCGAAAACAGTAAATGTACATGCCATCTTCGATAACTAGTCTGTTGGCTAAACACTCGGACAACTAAATTCATAAAATCTATATGTTTTTTTGGAATTAGATTATCATTGAGCGAAATGTGCATGTGAATTAGATTGCATACTTGCATAGAAATCTCATTTTTGTTTTGTTTCCAACCTATCAAGCACATTACAGTATTTGCAAAACACATGGAGGCTAACAAAACAAGAGCAATAAACCTGCAAATGAAGCACATTTTGGAAGGATCAAACTGGTAAAGGCTGGCCTTTCGGTCCTAGTTTAGTGATCCAGTTTTTAAAACATTATTTGTGAGAAAACAGGGACCAAACCTGGGCCTCCCACTAGAATCCTGTCCCAACAAAAGATGAGCTGTAGCAGTGGAGTTACTGAATAATTCACTTTTGACTTGCGTGAAGCTTTGTTTGGCCTTTGGAGAAAAGCAAAGCACCATCAGTGGTGTGAGGAACCGTAGCCTCAACCTTATCCACAATGCAGTTCCCCTTTTTGACTTCTTTTCCATTGTGGTTTGCATAATCTTCCCGTCCTCCACCTCAACCTGCATGATAATTGACATTGACAATCTTTTTAATCTTTACCCTACCATCATCAATCCTGTCTCCCAACTATAATTTTTTAGAGCAAAATAGGAAACCCAAGAGAGTTATGGAGGTGGCAGCTAGCTAACAGGAAAGGGATGTCCACTTAAGGCCATCCTGTTCCTGCGCAGAAACGAGCTGTCTCTTATCCATCAAATTAATACAGTGCAGTGGATCCACTTCCACAGCCCTTGCATTCCGTGCATGGTCATGCATGCAAACAAAATATACGGCTTTCCAACCTCAAGTGGGACACCGATATCACATTCCTTGTCATATTAATAATCTGTTTGATTTATTTCTCATGCATTACACAGGAATAAAAATAAACTTATAATATTAATTTTAGTAGAAATTCTATTTTTCAATTCATAAAATTAACTATTCCTTACTCTATTTTAGAATTTTTTTTTCTATAAGTTATAAATGCTTTTTAAGATTTATTTAATATTTCAATAACTATATATTATGAGTGTTTGTGGGTTAGACGAGCCAAATGGCTCAAGCATTGGATGACTTAGATTTATGCTTATCAGGTTAAGCTAATTGGTTGAATCAAACAGACTAGTTGAGTCAATCGTGTTGGGTAGGTCAATCGAGTTGAATAGGCTAGATGATGGATTGGTCAGGCCAAGTAAATTGATTGGATCAAACAGACTAGTAGAGTAGAGGGCCTGGACAAAGCAGGTGGATTAGGCAAAGCTGATTGTGTCGAGCTAGTCATTAAAGTTGAAGTGAAATGATTAGTCTAATCATGTTGGAAAAAAACTAAGGAAATCAAATTAGTCTATTAGGAGAGATCTGTCAAACGACATGGATCAATCAATAAACTAATGAGATTCACCATCCTAATTAGAGAAAAGATTATACAAAAAATAGTAACGATGGAGGATTTATTGACTCAATCAAAGATAGATCTTAAATTTCATTCAGGACCCACTTCACGTCGATCGAATGGAATCTGCCTGTTTCTACTCGTTAAAATCATTGCACTACCAAGCTAAGGATAAGAAAGAACCAAATTGCAACTGGAAACATGTGCAGATTCTGTCTACCCATCTCCACAGAGATCTGATCGATCTTGTTAATGAATTAAGAATGAGAAGAGAAGAATCTTAGTTGTGCTGCTATTGGTTATACCTACAGTGTGGAGGCCAGGTCTGAAAGATACATTTCATGGTCGGTCATGTTATGTTAATATACTAAAATGAGAAAAAGTCAGAGAGAATCTAAAGCTAAACTCCAAGGAAAGATTCAAACGATTAAAACATGCTGTTTAAATCACAATGGAAGTGTACATCAAGCATCAGGTGACTTTGAATCACTGACCATTCTATGGAGAGATTTTGGATGTGGGATTAGAAGATCCACATTAGCAGCTAATTTTTGGATCTTGGGAGGATTTGTCAACGAGTTTAAAAATCTTGGAGGTTTGATGAGCTATACCTGTCAGATCTCTCTCCATATAAATGGCAGCCAGATGTGGCATTCAGAAGTGCATATGGATACCAGCGAGAACTGAACTCAATGTCTGCACAAAAATAGAGAGATGTATAACACTTGTCTACAACATATGAACTTCCATTCAAATAGCCACGAATAACTTCCGGCATTTGTCAAAAGGAAGTAATATTTGATGCTATTTTTTGGTCATACAAACTTACAGATGCATAAGAAGGATGATGATCAAGCTACATAGGAATCTTTTACCAAACAAAAAGTGATGAAACTTCTACAGGTCATAACATTTTTGCATGAGTTTCAAACCTTGCGAAACTAGGAAAAACATCAACTGATATTTTCAGCCTATTAGACAATCAGCCAAAATTCAAGCAAGACAATCTGTGGCTATTATTTAACGAATATAATGATTAATCAGCAGTTTTTTTGTAACAACTGCTCAACCTGTTTACCTTGATCTGAGTTTGACTAAATTGTAGATGCTTGCATACTACACATCTATCACATTCAATTATGTTTAGAGCAGAAGGAAAAAAAACTGGAGTACATTCAGGCAGTAGAAAAGTAGTGGCCTAACAGAGACCTTACCATTTGGAAATGGAAGACTATATGACCAACATATGCTGGAAGTTTTATAATCCACAACAAAAAGGAAAAAAGAAAGTCCATCACTAAAATTCATTTACAATTTTGAATGAGAAACATCCTACCGACAAATTAAAGTATAGCAACTCCACCAGCAAAAGACAGATTTTACCTTGACAACTTGACAAGGATCGGTCTGTTGTCAGTTAATAAATAAGTTTGTGCATATGCTCCAAGAAACCCTTATAAACAGAGACGAAGAGGTTATTGAATATGGATCTTGTTAACCTGGTACATGTGCTCAAACTCCTTGAGGAACTGATCCAATCAGTACAAAGAATAGATTTGGATTAATAAGAAAATTTTATTGCTTGAGATGAAGCAACTAAAATTTATTGATTAAAAAGCTTGCTAGGGCTTACTCATTGACAGTATCATTGTCACCTATTGTTAAGGTTTTGAATACATTTTCCTTACTGATTTTACCAATGTCTGTATTCTTAATCGTTTGATAATCTGTTTTCTAAGGTTTGAGTATAGAAGGTTGTCTTCAGTCTACATAGGAATGTTTCTCATATGGTTATTATCTCTAATTAGTGGACTTAATTGTAAGTTGTGCATATGAGTACAAACCAAACTTATTAAAATGATCTAACTTAGGCTTATTGGATTTCAGTTGCTATATGTAGACTTTATATGTGTAGAACCTATAGTCCCACATCTATTATTATCTATGGGCTGATAATAAATGTCCACTATATATAGGTTTGGTCCCCAAGGGTTTAGGACATCATCATCTTGACACAACTTGTGGTTCCCCATTACCTAGAGTTTTTTCGGCACCGTCAACTTTAAGCTCCTTGGAAGATCTTCCTTTTGCTTCTGTGCCGCTTCTTCTTCTTCCTCAGGGTTTATTTCTGGACGACAGAAAAGACAAGGATGTCTCTTCAATCAAGTTCCTTTGTCTTTGGTTATTCTTTATGTTGTTGTGCCATGATTAATTGTTGAAACTAAATCCATGCTCATATATTCTTGTATTTCCTATATGCGAATTCTTACACGGTTCTTAGAATCCATGCGGCTTAGATTTTACAAGTTCTAACAATTGGTATCAGAACCTTGGTTATGTTTCATCGATTTCATGGCTTAAAATTAGAGTTTTTGTTGATCTTTTAGGTTTTATATTGGATTAGGTTTTACTGGTATAAATTGTATTTGATCGTCAAAATTTTTTATATAGAAAACCTAGGAAAGGCTTCATCTTCCATGTAGTTCATGTATTTCACAAAGAACACGAATAACAGTGGTGAACCGCCGCTATTTTCGGAAGAACCGTTGTGTTTAACCTAATTTTAGGTCAAATTGCGATAGCTTAATCGATTGGCTTCGTCGGCCAATCGACTACCAAGCCTGGAATCGATTGACTCAATCAATCAGTTGGCCCTAATTGATTACGTTGGTTTGGTAATCGATTCGGACGATGAATCGAATGCGGGATCAACTTTAATCAATCAGGTTAATCAATTCAATACTACCAATCGATTGACCGATTGTGTCAATCGATTAATAGCAAAAAAAAATTGTAATAAATTGATTGGAATCGATCAGCTTAATCGATTGATGAAATCAATCGATTAGGACAATTGATTAAAGCTAAAATCACGATAAATCGATTGGAATCGATCAGCTTAATCGATTGATTTCATCAATCGATTAGGACAATCGATTCCCAGCGTTAAACTCACGATTATGTCAGTTTTAATTGATTGAGTTTATTTCTTAATCGATTAAGATGGTTTTTTAATCGATTAAGTTCCCTTTTTAATCGATTAAGCCATTTTGAAATAGCAACTTACTGTTTCATGTGTGAAACAGTGCATTAAAAAAACCATTTATTTCATGCATGATAATAAATGACATTAAAGGATTAATTAGTATTAAATAATGCTATCTGAATTATAAAACTTAAAGGAAACTTTAGTTTCTTAAGGATGAGTGCTCTATATAATCATGTAGTTGCATAGGCTTTCAAATCGATTGGGTAAAACCAATCAATTATCATATCGTATCCATCGATTAATAAGCTTAATTTAGATCGTTGATGCCATTAACAGGCAGAATCTATCGTGATAATAAAGCCGCAAAACAAAGCCGCAAAACTTTATGTCAAGAACAACCACAGTTCGTCGAAGTCCAAGCACATCGACATTAAGTTTCTAATTGTTAAAAAAAGAGTTCAGAGTTGTCAGATCATGGTAGAACACATCGGCATAAATTTGATGTTGGCAGATCCACTCACTAAAGGTTTGGTGTCTAAGGTGTTTCATGCGCATGTTGTGAATATAAGAGTCCTTCTTATGGAAGAATAACTCAACTAATAGGAGAATGTATTTATTTTATTGCTCTATGTTGATTAATAAAGACAAACATTTATTTTGATTATTGTAAGTACTTAAAGTTCAAAACATTAATGGGAATTTATATGTTTGTTTGACACTCTGACTATGATATCATCATTTACTGTTGCTGTTTAGTATTTGATGTTTGTAAATATGATACAGAGTCCTTTTAAAATCATACAGTTTGGATCATGATTTGCTATTGTAGTTTAGCATATGATATTCGCAAATATAATATGACATCTTTTGAGGTCATCTTAGGATGACATGTATTGATCACGCTTCATGTAATTTTCATTCTACACATCTACATCTTGATCTATGTCATTAATGACATTGGTATTATGATTATTGTATACAGTAGCTATGACCTCTTTAGTTATATACCAATGAAGTTAATGGACTAGATTGTTTACAGGGATATACTATATCCATAAACTTTGATATCAACTAAAGTTTTATTTGTATTTTATATACAACTCACAAGTAGTCCAAGTGGGAGATTGTTGGTTATTATCTCTAATTGGTGGACTTAATTATAAGTTGTGCATATGAGTACAAACCAAACTCATTAAAGTGATCTAACTTAGGCTTATTGGATTTCGGTTGTTGGATGTAGACCTTGTATGTATAGAACCTATAGTCCCGCATCTATTATCATCTATGGGCTAATAATAGATGTCTACTATATATAGAGTTGGTCCCAAGGGTTTAGGGCATCATCATCTTGACACAACTCGTAATTCCCCATTAGACCTAGAGTTTTTTCGGCTCCGTCAACCCTAAGCCCCTTGGAAGACCTTCCTTTTGCTTTCGCGCCGCTTCTTCTTCTTCTTCCTCAGGGTTTATTTCTGGAAGACAGAAAAGACAAGGATGTCTCTTCAATCAGGTTCCTTTGTCTTTGGTTATTAATATGCTTGGGGATAGCTCGTCACGCTCGTCGTTTCTTGCTTCTTGCTGATGATATGCAACGGAAAGAACAAGAAACAAAAATACAACGCTAACACAAGGATTTACTTGGTATCCACCTCAAGAAGAGGTGACTAATCCAAGGATCCACATACACAAACACTCTCCACTATGAAAACACTTCTTTACGGTAACTACCGAAGGCGGAGAAACCTTACAACACTCTCAATACAAGAAGAAAGAAAGGGAAGCGAATACAAGTAAGATTTTACAAGATTTACAGCGTAAAACCCTAACCCTAGCTTCTTCTTCTTGTGTTGAACGCCTCTTGATCTTGGAAGGACAACAACCCTTGCTCCAAGAATGCTTCAAGAACTGGCGTGAGTCTCTGTGGAGAAGTCGCTGTGCTCGCGTGAAGAGGAATCAAAGAAGCTCTATCGAAGAAGACACTCGCAACGGCTTTATCGCTACCCAACGGTCGGATCCTAATCGATTGAATTGCTCTCAATCGATTGGGGAGGCTTTGAATCAATCGGTTGATTGATTCAGACCGCCTTTGTGCTCTCTGGAAATCGCCTGAATCGATCGCCCAATCGATTCAGGGTTTATCGCGATTTTTCAGCCTCCCAATCGATCACCCGATCAATTGGAGGCTCCCAATTGATCACCCGATCGATTGAAGGCTCCCAATCAATCGGATGATCGATTGGGAGGACTTCTGTGCAACGGCGTCACCTTCCCAATCGATCCACTAATCGATTGGGAGGTCCTTTTGTCGCGGCATCTCATCCAATCGATCAACCGATCGATTGGACATGAGTCAATTGATCGGTTGATCGATTTGGCCCATTAATGACTTGCCAAATCAAGTACAAAGTCCCTAGAACCAACATCCAGTCAACCATGACCTGTTGGAACATCATGCCTAGCATCTGGTCACCCTCAATCTGCTAGGACTTCCTCACCAAGTGTCCGGTCAATCCCTTTGACCCACTTGGACTCTTTTCTCCTCGTGCCAAGTGTCCGATCAACCTTGACCCACTTGGACTCATCGATACCAAGTGTCCGGTCAACCTTGACCCACCTAGATTTTCACGTGACTGGCTTCACTCACCGGGACTTCCCATCTGCCTGGCTTCACTCACCAGGACTTTCACCTAGCTTCACTCACTAGGACTTTCCTTTTGCCTGGCTTCACTCACCATAACTTTTACCTAACTTCACTTATTAGGATTTTACATCTGTCTGCCTTCACTCACCAGGACTTTCCATCTGCCTGGCTTCACTCACCAAGACTTTCACTTAGCTTCATTCACTAGGATTTTACATCTGCCTGACTTCACTCATCAGGGCTTTCACCTAGTTTCACTCGCTAGGATTTCCCATCTGCCTGACTTCACTCACCAGGACTTTCATCTAGCTTCACTTCTAACTGGTCAACCTTGACCAGAGGGGAATTGCACCAGCAATCTCCCCAAACGGACGATTGCACCTGCAATCTCCATGTGTTGTCAAACATCGAAATCCAAACATTAAAACTCAAGTTTGAGCCAACTCAAGCCTAGTCAACCTGGCCAACCTTGACCAGGGGATATTGCACCAACAACTAGATCTATACTCATATGCTCTTGTATTTCCTATATGTGAATTCTTATATGGTTCTTAGAATCCATGCAGCTTAGATTTTACAAGTTCTAACATCTCATGCATATTTTTTAACATGGAATTAATATTGATACGGATGGAAATAAGATTTTCAGGTCATGACAGTATCTTGACATCAAAGGCACAAAAAAAGACACACCTAGTACAAATTAGACATGGATATTTGATCGTATCATAAAAGAAACACAGTATAACAAACTTATCAAGTTAGAGAACACATCAAGATTATCCTGTTTGTAAACAAGATATAATCAAATTTTAATGAATTTTAAAAAATATATACTGTACTATTGTATCTTAAGCACCATGGACAGGGATAATTCTAAAAAAATATATATATTTCTCTTCAAGCAATTAACGTATTTATAAAAGTGTTATAAATAGGTTAAACAGATCATCCTATAATATAAACATAATCATAGATCTATCAAACGGTTTAAGATTCTTTCTTGTTTAAGTAAACATCTAAACTTTTTGACACCCCTACATGTTTAGCTTTGCAATTTCTTTCCTGAATATGTTCATTTTTATTTTCTCATAGATTATTTCTGCAAATCATACAAAGTGGAGATCACTTGATTCAACAAGGCATTAATTACTTAAATTCCATCAAAGGGTGGAATCCATTAGACTCAAGATTTTAACCGAAAAACCTTGACTCACATTATGATCAGGACAGAGTTCACAAAAAAATGTTTTTTTTCTAATCTTAAGTTAATCTGCCAATAACTTTTAGCAAATTAGCTACCCTCTCAGTATAAAAATGATGAGAGATTCAATCTCCATATACTGTCTAATTGAGTGCCTATCTTGATTTTGAAAAAAAAAAAAAAGACAAAAATTATACAATGTAAATAAAGAGCTCCTATTTAAGAATTTAAAATATGGGAAACACATAGAATGAGCATCTAAACACTCCAAAATTTAAGGTTCCTAGGTTTGCTCTTGATTGTGGATATGGATCCTTGTGTTCAAATCATGATAGAAAAGGATGATCTCTTTTATAATCGAAGCATATATCATAGGTTAATTTGCAAGCTTAACTATCACAATAAGTTCAACTGATAAGTCCAGAAACAGGATAGTTGTATCGAGATTAGTTCGGCTATTAGTAGTTGTTGCCTACTCTCACTTGTTTTTTATTTTTTGAGCAATCCTTTTAGACAAGCGATAGTGCGAGAAGACACTGGCACAAACATCAACTGTGCAGGACACCTATGATCACAAAACCTGGAAATTGATACTCGACTTAATAGTTCTATGACCCCTTAAACTTACTAATCCACTGGTTTTCACCAATTTACGAAATCTTATATTGGCATTCAGTAGTCACACGTCAGAGAGAAAGAGAAGCAAACCCTAAGCAACCGCAATCAACACACCGTCAAAATCAAGCATAGCGACGAAATCCAAAGAGAAATCGAGATTATTAACTCACCTTCTCCTTCTTCTCGCTCCTCCTTAAGCATCGCTGAGGACACGCCGTACTTCGTCGTCGAGAGATCTCGAGGGGGCGGAACGGCGGCTCCTGGAAGCCCTCCGCTTCGAGCGCCATCACGGCCCCGCTTTGGGCAAAATTTTACATTTGAATTTTTTTCACGTTTAAAAGAGGGTAGGGATTTTAAAATATACAAAAAGCTTGGGCAAAAGTGAAATTTCCACACGAAGGAACCTTCCTATTTGCCGCCAGCTTCTTCTTCCTCCTCTGAGCTGTTCCTCATCACGCGATGATGGCGCCATAAATTGTAGCGGTGGAACTTCAATTCCCACATGGTTCCTGCCAGTCTTACAATTCCCAACGCCGCTAGTTTCGTCATGCACGGACTTCACCTCCTTCCCAACGCGTTAATCCAATCCTCTGCTCCGTATCTGTCGCCTCTGTTTTCTTCGCGAGCGCGCGAGCTTTAAAACCCCTACCTCCCCCTCTCCTTTCCCCCATCACGATGAGTCTTCTTATCCTTTCTCTAGTGTCGGTATTCCTTTCCGGCGCAGGCGCCGACGACCCCTACCGCTACTTCACCTGGACGGTCACCTACGGCCCCATCACCCCACTAGGCGTCCCGCAGCAGGGCATCCTCATCAATGGCCAGTTCCCCGGCCCCCTCCTCGACTGCATCACCAATGACAACCTCATCCTCAACGTCGTCAACTACCTCGACGAGCCGCTCCTCCTGACGTGGAACGGCATCAAACAGCGGAAGAACTCGTGGCAAGATGGCGTCTTGGGAACTAACTGCCCCATCCCTCCCCGTCGCAACTACACCTACAAGTTCCAAACCAAGGATCAAATTGGAAGCTATACTTACTTCCCCTCAACCGGAATGCAGAGGGCCGCCGGAGGATTTGGCGCCTTGAACGTGCACCAGCGACCGCAGATTCCAGTGCCGTACCCGAAGCCCACCGGCGAGTTCAGTGTCCTCGTCGGCGACTGGTACAAATCCGGCCATAAGGCGTTGCAGAGAACGCTGGATTCAGGGAGCCCGTTGCCATTCCCGGATGGCCTCCTCATCAACGGAGCACAAAAACCCAGTACCTTTAATGGCGATCAAGGTAAGTTCTCTTACTCAAATTAAGCACCAAAAATTATTGAATTGATTCTAATTCAATCTAAATTTGCAGGGAAAACTTATCTTTTTAGGATCTCCAACGTCGGCTTGCAGAGCTCCATCAACTTCAGAATCCAAAGCCATAAAATGAAGCTTGTGGAAGTCGAGGGATCGCACACTCTTCAGAATATCTACGATTCACTCGACGTCCACGTCGGACAATCTTTGTCTGTCTTGGTGACGCTGGATCAAGCTCCTAAAGATTACTACATCGTTGCTTCCACAAGGTTCACCGGCAGGAGAGTCCTCACTTCCACCGGCGTCCTCCATTACAGCGACTCCAAATCCCCTGTTTCCGGCCCGCTCCCCGCCGGCCCGGCCTTCGGGTTGCATTGGTCCATGAAGCAATCGAGAACATTTAGGTGAGAATCAATTCCCTCGACCGATTACAAGTGAGATCCAGACTGATAAAAATCTGTTTTTTATGGAGGTGGAATTTGACGGCGAGCGCGGCGAGGCCGAATCCCCAAGGCTCCTATCACTACGGGAGCATAACCAGATCGAGATCAATCAAGTTACAGAACTCCGCGGCGGTGATCGCCGGGAAGCAGCGATACGCCGTCAACGGCGTGTCCTTCGTCGTTCCCAGCACGCCTCTGAAGCTAGCGGACAACTTCCGCATCGCTGGCGTCTTCACCTGGGACAGCCTCCCCACCGCCACTGCGGAGAAGGCCGGAGCTGAGCCGCCGGTCACCGCCACGCCGGTGGTGCGGTTCCAGCTCCACGACTTCGTGGAGATCGTGTTCCAGAACACGGAGAACAGCATGCAGACGTGGCATCTCGACGGGTACGACTTCTGGGTCGTCGGGTGAGTTCTTTTCTAATTAAATTAAATTACATTTATTATTAACTATTTTTAAATGATTTTACTTTTTTTAATTAATTTTATTAATTGAAGCAGTTTTGGAGCTGGAGACTGGACAGAGAGACTGAGAAGACGATACAATTTAGTTGATGCTATCACTAGACACACTGTGCAGGCAAATAATATTTTTATTTATGAATAATTAATTTAATTATCGTATTAAATGTTAATTATGAATATTAATTATATATGTCTGTGTGTATATATAGGTTTATCCAAAGGGGTGGTCTGCAATTTTGGTGTCCTTGGACAACCAAGGGATGTGGAATTTGAGATCGGCAATGTGGGGAAGACAATACCTCGGCCAACAATTTTACATAAGAGTTTGGACTCCGGAGAAGAGCTACGCGAACGAATACGATATGCCTACGAATGCCCTCCGTTGCGGTAAGGCCGTTGGTGTTTCTTGATCGCTTGCGATAAGAACGCCTAATTCACTATGCTCTTCGTATGTACCTTTGTTGTTTCGGAAATGTTGTGCAATTGGATATTTGGAAAAGATTTTTTTTTCCCCTTCTGTATTTGAATACAATATTATTCCATAAAATATATCGTGTTGGAATGGTTCAATAGATTCCATTTAATTACAGCATGGGGTGGCTTGAGATTGATTGAGCTCAATTTAAGCATTATTTTAAATTTTTAAAATTTTAAACTTATTTGATTGATTTTTACCTAAATTCAGTATTATCTTATGAAGGTGTCCAGTTTGTTAAAGGATGACAATTTTATTATAATAAAGCAAAAGGTCAATTTTTGACAGACACATAATCAATTATAAATTGATCTCATAATTTATCTATGTTCGTAGATTTTACGGACGGATTATGAGACTTAAATAACTGTAATCATCTTTTGTTTTATATATAAAAAATCATAATTTGCTATGAATATTAGCAAAGTGAATAAATGTATTCCATTTTATTTATTTAATTTAATAAATTATTTAAATCTATTTATTTAATTAATTTTATGATGAATATAAATAAATTATTATTAAATTGAATTTTTATGAAGATTTAATTCATTTAAAGCTCTAATAATAGTTTAAAAATAATTTTTATTAAGTTTTCCTAATTTTCACTAGTTTACGAAAAGTATTTTGATATACTTTTGATTAAATAAAGTTAATTTATTTAGAATGGGAAAATATAATGGTTGCGGTCTTAATATTAACATTATTATTATTATTTTGAGAAAATCATAGTATGTAGTAAAAGGAACTCCCCTTTATTTTCTATATAAAATAGTATTTTATCTAAGGATGATAATAATGCAGGGTGGTGTAAGGTTTGTTATCCCTATTCTTATTCCTAAATTTCATCTCTGTCTTTATCCTCATGTTTATCCTTATTTTTTTTCATATTAGGGAATCCTCCGAATCAAAGGGAATCAAATCCCCACCTCTATCTCCGCTCCCATTCTAAAATTAATTTTATATTATTATTTTTTTATTATTAATATTAATGTTTTAAAATTTTTTAATATTAATATTATTATCAATATTATTCATGACACTATTATTAATATTTTTTAAAATAATAATAATAATAATATTATTATTATTATTATTATTATTATTATTATTATTATTATTAATTATATTTTCGGGACAGATCCGGGATAAGGATAATATCCCTATATCCGCTTCGAACCCACCACATCTTTGAAATTTTTTTCAGAATCCGTCCCTATCCTCAAATAAATCGGGTATCCCTATCCTCGTTTTCGATTTTTCCTATGGGGCATGAATCCAACAGGAAAATAACCCTTTCTAATTTTATCTCTTATAGTGAAAAAAAAAAACACTTAACCAAAATCAAATATGAAAAAAAATATAAAAAAAATAATTATGTCCTTATATTTTTCATATTTTTTTAATAATATTAAGAGGTTATTGAATTAATATAGAAAATAATTATATATGTGTTTAGTTGGAACGATGGTGTAAAATAAAAATATACATAAAAGGATAAAAAAAAATATAGAACATTCATGGTATCCTTCGTAATTAACTCACTCAAATTATATTTGTGGTTAATGTTGGTTTATCATGTGTTGGTTCTTGGTGTCCTGCAAAATAAATTTTGTCAGCTGAGGGTTGATATTATCAATATTATCCTCTTTGATGATCAAATTAGTGATGAATTGAGATGTGAGACTTGCACGCATGTATGAAAAAGTAAAAGAAGAAGAAAATTTACCTTTATATAAAAAAATAAAATTATATTATCATTTATTTTTACGGAATCTTATATAATTATAGATAATGGCTGAACTAAAAATTTAAATTTAGATGGAAGTGAAGAAAATAATTATTATATATTGTATTTAAGGATGGATCCAGGAATTAGAAGTGGGCTGGGCTGATCTCGAGTTGGTCTAGTCCACCATAGAAGAGGTCCAAGTTCACTTCACGTGAGCACGTTACCAACTCATTTTCACCTATATTTTCACCAAATTTTAAATTTTTATTAAATGATTTTTTTTAAAAAAAATTATCAGTAATGATATCTAATTTGTAGATGTTGAAAATTTAGGGATTGTGGCAGAAGACCTAGTTGCCGACACTAGAGCACGTCGTCGATGGTGAGATAGAAGTAGTCAATCCATGAGCTTGGCGTGAGACCATGCTCGAGCATCTCATGCAACACTTCAATCTATAGCTGCTTGCCTCCTGCATTGGCGTGACTATAAGGGTATGCTAATGTAGAGGACATGTCAATCCGATCCTAGCAACTACAACTGAGGACGGTCATGTCAACGACTATGCCTTCGACGGTGAGGGCTTGGCCATGAAGAGAGTGGTCATAACCACAAGCGGTGACAAAACAAAGACATGGAAATGAGTAAGGCAAACGTTAGAAATAATATCGTCGAGAAAGGACGGGTGGAGGAGAAAGATTAGTCAGGAGGTTAAAGTCAGAAGAAAATCAAAGTGTGATCTCAGAGTGAAATAGCAATGCCTATTATCCATGGTCGGAGCTGGATAATAACTGAGGAAATAACATATATAAAAGATGATAAGTTAATGGTCCGTATTTATAGTTAAAATAAAATAAAAAGTTAATTAAATAAATATATAATTAAATTAAAAATAAAAGTATTGGATGAGATCTTGTCAAATATATGGAGATTAAGATAAATATGTGTGACTTCAATAACTGAACTTGATTAAAAGATTTTGAATTTTTTAAAAACAGACGGTCTATTTTTGTTTTTTGACTTGGTACTTCATTTTATTTATAATTTTTTATCACAGCAACATTTTATTTTAACCTAACTTAAATATGTATATTTAACAATAAAAAACTAGGCCCAGCACAGCCCTTTAATAGATCTGCCCATGAGTGTATTCAAAATCTGCGTAGCATGGACAATAAAAAATATATTTTAAAAAAATTAATTTAATTTAATTTAATTTAAACTAAACAGCCCTTTTGATTTTTGCCATCTATACTTTTGGTCCTTCCCTTCCATTTTACTTCTTTATTCATTTTTCCAGATCAACGAGCTGACCTTCTTGTCTCCCAAGCAAGCGCGGTGAAACTATAAAAGCTTTCGATCCGGCGAGCGAGGCTAAAGCCCTCCTCTTTCTCTCTTCCGCCATGGAATTCGCCCTCGAAGAAGGTCGCCACCTCTCCGCCGATTGCCCTGTTCTTCTCCTGGTACGCCATCCTCACTCTACTCCTCCATCTCCTTCTCTGGATTTCCGCTGCAATTAGGGCACCTTTGCTGTTTATTTTTTAGCCAGGGCTGTCGATCGGCAACGTCGGGCAGTTGGCCATCGATCTCTTGATCTCGTCGACTGCAGCCAAAAGAGTTGGCTTCCTGGATGCGCCTTTGTTACTCCCTTGCGTTGGAAATGATGCTTACGGTCCGGAACCTTCGGGGCTCCTCTCCCTTCCCCTTGAACGTAATCGCTTCTTCCCAACATCTTTTTTTTCCCCATAAAGTATTCTCCTTTTCGTCGAGGCTACATGTTTGTGAGAATGCCTATGCATTTTGTGCTCATTTAATTATTTTGGCAAAGTCCTGAAAAGTATCAACGGCCGTTCCGTAGTTCCATTTCCTGTAATTAGTATCTACTAGATTTTTTTACTGTGCCGTTCTGTTACTGGTCTTTTTTCTTCTTTCTCTGACTTCTATCAAATAACCGTATGCTGCCATTAGTTAGATTAAGATCAAAACAGCCAGTAAATTCAGTGTAAACTCCGTTGATTTTACATTTTCTGGTCTCAGGATGTTTGTACTGATCCTTCAAGCTATCTTCCTTTTACAGTTTATGAATCTACTCAGCATGCTTTAACTCTTATCCAGCAAAGGTCTCCAGTTGTCAAGGTGATTGGGATTTTTCAGTCAGTTTTAAGTTGTAATCACACTGAAGTAGTAGTGCGTATTAATTTGTTATTTTTACACGAGATATCAGAATTTGATTATTTTTTTTCAATATTTCTAAGCACATATGAACTAATCTGAACATTTTATAATTTGTTACATTCAAATCTTACTATTAAATCTCTTTTTCTTTTGAAGAATTTGCATATTGTAGCTTTTAATTGGAATCCTCGCTTTTGATTTAAGATTTCTCATTTATTTATTTATTTATTTATTCAGTTTGTCTTCTAAAGTTAGGTATAGTTCTTAATTTAGCCCCTTCACTTCTAGTTGTCTCTTTTTGTCCCTTGGTTCAAACTTTCTCATCCCAATTTCCTCCTTATATAAACACTTCACAGCTATCCCAATTTCCTCACTATTATAGTGATATTATATATTTTCGTTGTAAAGCTAACAACCTCAGCGTTAAGTCAACATCAATTATCGTATGAGCTAATTTTAGGATCAAACAAATCTTTGGTGGCAACTTGAAATTTTGCTTCTTGTATAGCTGTGCTAGGAAAATTGACACAGACATTGTAATCATGACAGCACCAATTGGAGTTTTTTGAAGGCCTTCTAGTAATCACCCTAAAGAGGTCCTAAACTCTAAAGAAATCATCATCCAAACTCCAAGATTAAATAAAGTTAGTAGTGTGGTTTAGGAGCGGGAGAGCTAGTACGTAGTGGTGTTGGAGATTTTGCTTTTACCTAAATGTGGATGTTAATTTTATCATTTCATTAGCATTGCACACAATGCAACTTATAAAGTTAAATATTTCCAAGATGAAGATCTTGTAGTAGCTTCATTGGCACTAGGTTCCGTGCCTGGTCCACTATATAAGGATTTTGGAGGCATGAGGATTCATACCTCAATTATCTTGTTGGTAAAACCTTATATTTCTAGAAAATTATATATTGTAAGTTTCTGTCATACTTATCTTTTCCTTTAAATATCAGTCTCGCACATTCGCACCAGTGTTCACATAACAAACAAATTCTATGCTTCAATGATAAGGTTTTGTTATGTCTGTTCTGTTATGCCTATCAATTGCTATTCCGGTTGGCCGTTCCTACCTTTTTATTTTAAACTGCTAAGATGATATGCATCCGTTCTCTAGGTTGCCGTATCTTCCAATATTCGCAATTGTCCTTCTATATCTGCACACTATTTTTGTTCATTTTAGTTTACTGTGAATGATTTAGATTAGCTAGATGTATGACTGTGTGAGTCACATGTTGAGATTTCTAAACAGATTTTTTTTTCTTCTCAATTGTAGTATGTCGGGTATTTGGGAAATAGTCTGGTGTTTGTCCTAGTCTATGGTGAAAGTTATGTGAACTACAAAAAGATATACTTGTGGAATGTGAAGCGTTCGCATGATAGAATAATGCATAAATACATCATGAAGAAACATAATATAAAATTTTGCTTTAAGTCATGGTTTATATCTAGTATATATTTTGTTTATATTTGACACAATAGATCTTATGCCAAAAATATTTCAGTAACATGACTGTTCCTCCTAAAACTGGAAAAAGTGAAGTGCACCGGCTGTGCAATGTGGCAGTCGTTGTTGCTATAGAATATATTGAGATGAACATCATCATTCTATGTCTTGGGCAGGGAATGATGGTTGAATTTTCTAAAGAAATGGCAGACTTTGTATCTAGCATCGGAAAGAAACATATTGTTATTCTTTCAAGTTTAGATTCTGGTAGACTGAAGAAAATTGTCGCATCCAGGTACCTGATCTTTATCTTCATATCTGTTTACCTTTTTGGTTTTCTTGTCTCCTTTATTTTTTCGTTTGTTACTTCTGTGTCCATTCAGTGATATGCAGGTATACTACATTTCAAGTGTGAACACTGATGGAACTGATGCTGAGTGCGAGAGGTTAGGATTTAAGAGGCTGGAAGAATATGATTCAACTCAGAGACGTTGGGCATATCTCAATGAACTGGCTGAAGGAAAACTGGTTCAGGATGATGAGATCAATCTTGAAGAGGAACTGGTTGACGACGACTATTATCCTGGCTTACCCTTTGCTGCCTTATTATCTTGTTGCAAGGTGCTCCTTTTGTTGCCCAATTAAAAAACACTTTCTCCTTGGCATGTTTTTTCCTGGACTAACTTAATGTTTGGGATGTTGGAAATAGGCTAAAGGTCTGAAAGTGACTTGTCTATTGTGCTACTGTTCAGAGGGGGACAACATTCCTGACTCCTTTCAATTAGCTGGTGCAGCTTGCAAACTGCTGAAACTGACCCCAGATAAATTCTCTGGTGAGTGTGGCAAATCAATATACAAATTTTCATATCGCTTTTCTTTCTTTGTCTCGTGGTATGCAACTTGGATCAACTAGAGCTGATTCAACTATTTGGATGGATTCCATGATCTCCGGGGTTGCATGTATATATGATTTTATGAATACATTTGATGTTAACTATTTGTACATGCCAGCATAGCCATCCTTTTATTGCTTATTGTGTTGATTCGATCAACATCTTTTACACCACCCATTACAGTCTCTCCTATTCTGTTAGGATCCATGATAAATTGGGTAGCGATATAAATATTAAGAATCTTGTTTCGTGATCAAGTTCATCTTTAGATCATGAGTTACTCTTGATGCAGATTAGGTTGGTTGACAATTTGTGTTCTTTATCAATATGTGAACTTGTCTAAGTTAAACGTGATCGAGATAGAATACGCCTCTAAAATATCCAATGTAATCTGTTCCCCATTCAACTCGTTTGAAGTCCTCTTGATCTATTCCCCTCTAGTCAATTCTCCAAACCTCGGTCCAAACTAACTGAAACAACTAACTTGCTTTCATACATTAAGTTTCATGTTGTAAGAATGCACCCAATCTATTGATACTGAAGCTTTTATTGCTGTTTACTACAGGTGATGCTAATGCACAGGGTGGATGGATTGTTCCTCTGTCATGGAAAACAGTTTACGGTCCTCCGCCCGATATGTCACTGTTTTAGACTGATTTCATCGAATTGTACTGGTAAGATGAACTTTTAGGTTCTATTCCCTGGGAGTGTTGCTTGCTTGCAATGAAAGTCGAGACACGAAAAACTTTTCGCGGTTTACTAAATGTAGAATTAGTAGAAGGATGGATTGATGATGCATCCGCGAATTGATTTTTAGTTAGATTAAAGTCATTTTATTACCATTTCAATCAAAATATTGCAAAGTGAACTAGTCTATTGGATACACATCAATCCCACTCAATGAATTAAGTAGATCCATAGCACCTGGTCGACCTTCATGATTACAAATACACAAGATGAAATTGATATGTTGACGAGAGTGAGATTGTGATTTTAACAAAGTCAGCATGTTTTTCTAGAGATTGTGTTTACTCTACAAAGATAAACATACTAGGAAGATTAAAATTTACTCTTCTGTCTCTTTCTTTTGTAGGGTAACAAGAGTCTTCAACGTGACCTTAACATTTATGTGTAGGCGTGTGTTATGATGATGAATACGACTACACTATTCGAATTGCTCTCGTCTCAAGGCTTACAAAGAACTAAGTCATCACTAGGCGACTGACCCTAATGCTTAGGAAAGTAGAGTGTGGGCATTCAATGATATTGATGAACACTTGAAGTCAATGTATTGAAAAGTCATGATCAAAATTTATTAGAATGGCTCGACGCATCACCTTTGCTACAATGGTAAATGACATTATTGGGAAGGGTTTCAACATGCCACTCCCATCCCAAACAAAAAATAATACTAAATAATTTCTTCCGTCTAACACAAATGATGATATTCTACTAAAAACTTTAAAAAAATGGTGATGCTTGCTTATTATTAGAATTGTCAAATTAACATCCAGATTGGCTAACTATACAACAACAATCAAAATTTTTCACACTAGGTGAGGTCGACTATATGAATCCTTTTACATCATTAAACTCTATCTCCTATTATATCATCATCTATATTCAAATAAATTTTATCTTGTTTTATTATTGCTAACCAAGTTTTTTTTGCCTTCCTCTTCCTCGTTTGGGATGTATGTGTATTATAGTTTCACATCGCCTAACTGGAACATTTATTGGTCGTCTAAGTACATGTCCGTACCATCTTAAACGTGTCTCTCGGAGTTTTTCCTCAATAGATGCGACTCCGACTTTCTCTCTAATGCTCTCATTTCTTATTTTGTCCATTCTCGTATGTCCACACATCCACCTTAATATCCTCATCTCTGCAACTCTCATCTTCTACTCATGTACTCGAGTCATAGTCCAACATTCAGCTCCATATAACATAGCAGGTCTAACTGCGATTTTATAGAACTTACCTTTAAGTTTAAGAGGTACTTTACGGACACATAAAACACTCGACGCTCCTCTCCATTTCACTCATCTTGCTTGTATTGTATGTAAGACATCTTTCTCAATCCCTCCATCATTTTACAAAAATGATCCTAAATATTTAAATCTCTTGGTTCCGAGCAACTCGTCCTCTCCTATCTTAACAATTGTTTCATTACTTCTAATATTGCTAAACTTAAATTTCATATATTCTGTCTTTAATCTATTAAGCTTAAAACTTTTCCCTTCTAGTGTTTCCCTCCAAGATTCTAGTTTAGCATTTACTCTTTCACGTGTCTCATCTATCAAAATAATATCATCTGCAAACAACATGCATCACGGTATTGTTTCTTGAATGTGCGCAGTGAGTTAGTCCATAATTAGTGTAAAAAGATATGGACTTAGAGCTGATCCTTGATGTAACCTTATCTTTATTGGAAATGCTTCAGTTACTCTGCCTGAAGTCGTTACCCTGGTCATTACATCTTCATATATATTCTTAATTAGTTCAATATATGTTACGCTAACACTTCTCTTTTCTAAAATTCTCCATATAATTTCTCTTGGGACTCTATCATAAGCTTTTTCTAAGTCAATGAATACCATGTGTAGATCTTATTTTTGCTCCCGATATTTTTCAATTAATTGTCTAAGAAGATGTATAGCTTTTATTATCGACCTTCCAGGCATGAACCCAAATTGATTTTTTGTCACTGTGGTCTCCTTCCTTAATCTTTTTTCGATTACTTTCTCCCAAAGTTTCATAGTATGACTCATTAGTTTAATACTCCTATAGTTTGCACAATTTTGTACGCCTCCCTTATTCTTATATAAGGGAACTAGAGTATTTATCCTTCATTGATTAGGTATTTTTTTCGTTTTCAATATCATGTTAAATAATTTTGTAAGTCATTCAATACCTTGTTTTCCTAGGCACTTCCATACCTCTATCGGAATATCATCTGGCCCAACGGCTTTTTCATTGTGCATCTCATTTAAAGTTTGTTTTACTTCTGAAGTTTGAATTCTACGATAAAAATTAAAATTTCTATGACCTAAGTTAAGTTGGTCACCTAAACCTTCATTAAAAAGTTGATGAAAATACCTCTTCCATCGCTCTTTTATTTCTCCATTGTTTACTAATACCTTATTACATTCATCTTTAATACATTTTATTTGGCTACGATCTCTTGTTTTCATTTCTCTCACTTTACCTATTTTATAAATGTCTCTTTTCCCTTTTTTTTGTATCCAATTTTTGATATAACCGTTCAAAAGTTTCATTTTTTTACTTTACTCACTATTTTCTTAGTTTCTTTCTTGACTATTGTATATTTTTTAAAGTTTTCCTCGTTCTTACAAATATATAATTCTTTATAAGCTATTTGTTTTTCCTTCATTTTCTCTTGTACTTTCTCATTCCACCACCAAGATTCTTTACTTAGTGGTGCACGTCCCTTTGACTCACCGAGTACACTCTTAGCTACTATTTTCAACTTTGATATCATCTTATCTCATGTTGTATTAGAATCATCGTATATTTCACTTAATGCTTGTACTTCTACCTTCTCCTTAAATATATTTTGCTTCCCATCTTTTAACTTCCACCACTTAATTCTAGGAATTGTATATATTTTCTTTCCATTGATACTATGTCTGAGGCATATATCTAACACTACTACCCTATGTTGGGTAGTTAATTAAGTTTTCTTTAGGGATGACTTTACAATCTTTACAAATCTTTCTATCATTCTTCCTAACCATAAGAAAGTCAATTTGCGATTTATTATTCCTACTTTTGAATGTGACTAAGTGTTTTCTCTTTTCTTAAAAAACATATTAGCTAATATAAGGTCATATACTATCGTAAAATCTAATATAATTTTCCTTTCCTCATTCCTTGTTCCAAACTCATAATTTCCATGTACTCTCTCATAATAGTCGGACCCTGCAACGCGTTCCTTCCGGGGGACAATTTAGTATTAGCACAATAGTTTAATAAATTCATTTATTGAATATTTATCATAATTTGACGTTAGCTGATAATCTAATATAACTTTTTTCTTTTATTTGAGTTTGGGATTGATCATGATCGATCATCATGAATTGACAAACTACTAATAAATATTATATATTCAATTATATATTCATTTTCATCAATCACTTTACTCTATTATTGATGAATATTCCTTCCACAGTAACTCGATGATATTGAAGATGCATGCATCGATTATAACTTTTCGTTGACTAGTGCAAAATTTAGACTATTAATTTTCATGCCAAATTAATTAAGTTAAATTATTGTTTACTCAACCTATCTAAAAGTAGAGTCGTACAATTGGACCTAACTATGTAGAAAACATAATCATGCATTTATTACTACAAGGAAGAAAGTTAAGCATATTTCTATAAAAATATCATTGACGTATATGTAAGATGATAAATTAAGAAATTGAGTAGACTATTGTATGCAAAGATGTTTTTATCTATCTCATTGGAAATCAACCCCCTCTCTCCCTATATATATATATATATATATATATATATATATAACTGTCTCGATTCATTTTTATCGATCAGGGTACCCAAAATGAAATTTTGAACGTCTGGACTCACACTCAGTCTCCCATGAGTGTGCATGATAATGATGTGCAAGTTATATATATATATATATAAATTTTTCTCTCTCCTACATATACGTTGGTGTTGATTTTTACAAACCAATATCAACATAAAAATCAACACCAACACATTGGGCTGTTTGAAATAAAACAATATCAACATGTTAATGTTGTTTTGAAAAAAATAACACTAACGATGATGCTATTTGAAAAAGAAAATAGCCATCAATATAGTGTTGTTTTGAAAAAAAAAGTATAAAATAGTACCACGTTGATGTTATTTGTTGATGTTATTTTTTAAAATATAGTGTATGTTGGTGTTTTTTTTTTCAAAATAGAACAATGTGGTGTTTTTTTTTCAAATAACATCAACGTTTATGCTAATTTTTTTTTTCAAAATACCACCAACATGATGTTATTTTTTTTAAAATCAATATCATGTTGGTATTGTTTTTTTTTAAATGACACCAACGTCAGTGTTGTTTTTTTTTTTCCAAATAATACCAAGTTTGGTGTTATTTTTTTTAAATAACACCAATGTCGGTGTTGTTGTTTTTTTTTTTTTTTCAAATAATAACAGCTTTGGTGTTGTTTTGAAAATAAGAACACCAGCGTGGTATTAATTTTTCAAAACGTTGGCATGTTGATGCTGGTTTCAATAAATTAGCAATATATAGCAGACTGCCCTGTGGACTTAAAGTTGCATGAATTAGACGCACAATTTTTTTTGATTATTTTTGTTTATTTATTTTTAGTTTACGATTATGCTATTTAGGATTTTATCTTAGAATTTATGAGTTGACTTATAATAATACGTATAAAAATAAATTCAAATTAAAAAAATAGTTTAGATGCGATATATATATATATATATATATATATATATATATAAACTCATTATCTCAAAATATATAACTCATTGTCTCAAAATGACTCTTAATGGCATTCACATAATTAATAAACCATGTACTAATTATTATTTTAAAAGTATAATCGGGTGCACGTACGAGGCTCCCCTATTGGTGGGTTATACGAAAAAATATATTTTATTCTATTTTACAAAATACTATTTTCGAAATTCGGGACCTACACTAATTGTATATACTACTACATGCCCACTTGTGTGGGTCCCTCACTTCATCACCGGCGGCGCCACCGCAAATGAGCTCTCATCGCCGTCCTCTCCGAAAAGCCAACCCATCTCCTCCAAGCCGACCGAGCTGAACTGGAGCAACTCGTCCAGCTCCGACATGAGTCCACTTGCCGAAGAGCAACCCGATGAATAATTACTGACAGAGTCTTCGCCGCCGCCGCCGCCGCCGCCGCCGGAGGGAGCCACTGCCGGAGCTCTGGTTTCTTCGTTGTCCATCGAGGCTGCAGGAGGCGAAGGCTTCTCCTTCCGGGAGGCGACGGCGCCTCCGCCGCTCCCGAAGAGCCTCTTCTTCAACTTGGTGTTCCAGTAGTTCTTGATCTCGTTGTCGGTCCTTCCCGGCAACCTCGTCGCAATAATTGACCATCTGTTAAAATCAAACGAAATCACTATGAATTCCGAATAGTTCTTGATCTCGCTGTCGGCAATCACCGATCACCTGCTGCCGATGCTGACGAAGAGGCTGCAGATGATGTTGTCTTCCTCCGCGGAGAAGTTCCCGCGCTTCAAGTTCGGCCGGAGATAGTTCAGCCACCGGAGCCGGCAGCTCTTCCCGCACCGATTCAGTCCTAATTAAGCAGCAAACTAATTAATTAACACACGTTTTATGAGATGATTAACTATAAAAGCAATGCATTAACAAGGAATTAATTAAACAACTAATCACTAACCGATCTTTTGGGGGAGGGCGATCCAGTTACCGCCGGTGCCATGCTGCTCCATGTAGGACTTCAGCTTCTCGTCCTCCTCCGGCGACCAGGGACCTTTCTTCATGTTAGCCTTGTCGCAACAAGGGGCTCGGCCCATTGTATTTGTCTTAACTATTTATTACCATCCGATAGGATAGCAAAATTAGTTTGATCTTGATTATTTAATATCAATCCATAGCATAACAATGTTATGCTATCGAGTGATCACTTAAGTGGTTAGTGTTGGTGATCAACTAAGAGACCATATATATAAAAAATGATATTGGAAGAAAATAAAGAAAATTTTAAAATAAAAGAAGAATTTACAAGTTTAAAATTTATATTATTAATAGTGTTGAATTAATTAACTAAATGATGATTTGCTGAGTTTGAAATTACGATATTATAATTTTTCATTTTATTAAATTATTTAGGAATTTTTGAAGCTTGAATGTGAATTGATGGGACTTTTCGAATATCAATTCGTTTTGTCAGACAATAAATTGATTGCTAGACTGATTGAACAAGGAAACGTTTTCCTCATCCCTCAATTTTTATTTATCTTTAAATTATTATTATAAGAATTATTGAACATTATATTAAAAAAATGTTTTTCTTATTTATTAATTGTACTTTAAGATTTAATAATAAATTTTGGATATTAAAAGATGACACCTTCCTATTTATGACTGTCCAATAAATGATGTATTATTGTAGCAAATGATGTATTATTATTATTATATTAAGTTGTTTATAATCCTGACAATAAATATCCCTTGGCGTCTAAGTAAATGGAATCCATGTGTCATTTTAATTAAGTTATATATCAAATTCTTAGAAGATTTTGTTCTTCCTTTGAAGCAAAGTTAAGCAAAAACAACAACAAAAAACAGCCAAAATTTAACAAATCCATGATTATTATAGCAGCATCCATGAGGGGGAAAGAACAAATTTGATTTTTCTTTACATTTATTTGATTTGGGTCCTGAAAATAGGAGAGAATTCATGAACCAAACACACATTTTTTTTTTTATTTTAAGATATCAAGATATATAGTTATTAGAAAATGCCAAGGCAAAGTCAAGAAAAATATATAGAAAAGACATGAAAGTTATCAAGATTATATTGCATGCTGCTGTTAAACTTTAATAATCTAAGAGATTAATATTACCTACAGTAAGCTGGATATAGATTTTTATGAAGAACTAGTAGTCAACAATGGGTGTTCACCAATGAACTTTGGCAAATAGTCAATGAAAGACTTCAACAAGCAGCAGCCAGAGTTGATCCAGAAACACTTTTCTTCTTTTCCAATCTTTCTCCTAAAATTGAAACCTGCAACCTAATTTAACCCTACAAAACCACCATCCAAAGCCCACAGAAAAAAGTTACCCATGGAGCAGTGCACCTGCTGCTGTAATGTAAATTGCTTTTCCCAATCCCACCCCTCCCCTTTGACAGCACACCCCCTCTCTCCCCTATTAAATGACCTTTTTACCCCTTTTTTTTAAAATAGCAAGGTATTTTATTTTTTTCCAATTTTATTTACTTTCTTAATTTTATTTTTTTCAATTTTATTTACTTCCTTAGTTTTATTTTTTAAAATAAATTTTATTTATTATTTTTTGATCAATTTTTTTAAATTTTTTATCCATATTTTACTTTTTAAATTTTTTATAAATAATAATCTATAAAATCTACTATTAAAAAAAACAAAAATTATAAAATATCGAATCCTCTATCCCAATATCACTTGTCCCCGTGTCCCACTCATTGCCCCACCCCATTGTCGGCGACATCATTGGCGGCCTCCGGCCGCTGTTCCAATTAAAACTATATCCTAGGAGGAAGGTGAATGTGATCGCCATCGACGCGATCAACCTCGAAATTCGGTCGGATTTGAGTAAACTTTTTTTCGTCGACGATTTAAGTCCTTGCTTAAATTCGGCCGAATTCAACGTCCATCGCCCTGATAGCGACCCCCGGGTTCACCTTCCTTTAGGGTATAGTTCTGATTGGGGTGACGATTAGAGGCCGCCAGTAGTGAACTCGAGGCGACAAGTGGGATTGGAGGACAGAGAAAATTGAGGACAAAAGATCCAATCTCATATTACAAATATAAAAAAAGCATGATATTTTTACCGAGAAAATACTTTTAAAAAAAATGATATAAAGGTAAATAATATGATGGGACTAGGAAAGGAATGTGTGCGAAAATCTAGATAAAAAAATAAATAATTATAAATATATAATAAAAAAATTTAAAAAGAATTAAAATTATAAAAAAATGATTAAAAAAGCAAAAATTAATAAAATAAAACAAAACAAAACAAAATAAAACGTGGCACTGCCCCTTCAAAATATATATATATATATATATATATATAATTTTTATTTTGATCCATATTTTTATACTATTTAAATTTTTATAAATAATAACTCTTAAAATCTAAGATAAAAAATAAAGAAAGATTAAAATATATAATAAAAAAGTTATTAAAAAATAAAACTGATAAAAAATAAAATTAGTTTAAAAAACAAAACTTAAAATAATTAAAATAAAAAAAACATGAATAAAGAATAAGGAAAAGAATAAAAGGGTAAATATCATTATATTTTACGATGACCCGAGAAGGAAAGGATGCCAGTAGGCAGGGCCGTCTCAAGATTCCTTGAGGCCCTAGGCAAAAAAAATTAAAAAATAATTTTTTTAAATATATTTTTAATTTTCTTTAACATTTTCATTTATATTTGGGACCGAAAATAATAATTTTAAAAAAATATTTTTAAAATTAGTCATTAAAAAGAATTAAATATTATTTTTTTAAAAAATTAATTTTTGATATAAAATTTAGTTTTCTGACGAGTATTTTGATAATAATTTTATTTTTATTAATAAAATTATTAAATTATTTAATCTTTTTAGTAAGAATGTCAAATAGACTTTATTAATTTTAATTTAAAAAATTTTATTTTCACAAATGCATTTTACTTTGTATTTTATGATAAAAAATCTTTAATTCATATTATTATCGAGAAATAAAAAGAAAGAGTAAGGAAGAAATATTATCGGCAAAGGAAAAGAAGAACATTCTCTGCAAGTATCATAGGTGAGGAAGAAGAAATATGTAAAATCGTTGATGAAAAAAGAAAAGGGCACAATGTATTGAGAGAACTATAAGGATTTTTAAGAAATATTGAGGAAAAAAGAATTTATTATGTTTTATAAGAATAGTATTACTAATTATAAAATAAAATGAGAATCAGAATAATAATAAAAAAAGAAAGAAATATGTTAATTTAAAAATGAATTATCTTTAAGGTAGAAGAGCCGGGTCTGTCAGTAGGGTTGGGCAAAACAGCTCTCTGTCCTTCCTGCAATGATGCTGTGTTCTTGAGTCCTTTAAAAAAAACAGTCTTTTGTCTGCTGCTTTCCATGATTTGGTTGTTGTAGAATTGCGTGGCCTAGTTGTAGACTTGATCCAAATTCAACCATGGAAAAGAAAAGAAAAGAAAAATGTCTACTTCAAATGAATAATAATGACGTGGATACCACCACTGCATTTATAGTGAAGAACTTGATGTCAATATGCATTTCCAGTCGGTTTACATGACATCGCAATCATTTGACAGGTCACCATCATAGAACAGTTGAGCAAGTAGCAAAAACCACTCAAACTTTGTTATAGTCATTAAAAAGATTCTGAGACAAATATGGGACTGCTAAATACATCCTAAACAAAGAAGAAAAGCTAAGATAAGCAATATAATTAATGACAATCATTTACAAGCTTTGAAAAGGTAAAAATAGAAAGAAAATTATTCTCACAAGCTATTTGTTCAGTATTCAAGTTAACATCTAATCTCATTGATAATCGAGGTCATGAGGTTAATAAGGAAGTTCCAGAATTTTTATTTCATAGATGATGATGTTCCATCATCACCGTCCTCTTCAATCCAATTCATCAGCATCTTGATCGGTCTCTTGCATGTTAAACATGTCATTGTTCTTAACAACAAGATCATTGGCAAACTAAAATGCAAAAAGGAAATTTGTCACTGACTAGCAAGTCTTAGCTTGGAACATAATGGTCTGTCTATGCAACTCAACACAATTATATTCTAAGACTTACTATTCAGTGACAAATTTCTTTCTTGCATTTCAGTCTGTCAGCGATCTTGTTGTTAAGAATAATGACACGCTTAACAAGCAAGAGATCGACCAAGATGCTGATAAACTAGAAGATGAAGAGGATGGTGATGATTGGAACGTTATTATATGTGAAACAAAAACTCTGGAACTTCCTTATAAGCTGATGACCTCAATTATGCTCATTGTAGAGATTAGATGTTAACTTGAATGCTGAACATATAGCTTGTGAAAATAACTTTTTTGTTTTTACCTTTTCAAAGCCTATTAATAATCATAATTATGTTGTATGTCTTAGTTTTTCTTCTGCTTGCCTTGTGCATTGTTTGAAATCCTTTTGCATCACAACCTTTTTCTATTATGTCAAATTTTGGCACTGTCATTTCAATCTGTGGCTCCTTATCTTTGAAAATTACATGAATCTTCCGAAGCTGATTTCTGCTTATGCAGCACTGATTCAAATTCCTCGCTTTCTAGTTGTGATTTAACCTCGCTTTTCAGTTGAACAAATGAATTTAGATTATGATGATGGTTTATAACATCAAAAAGAAACAGACAAATCCCTTTGACATGTGTATATGCTTAATCAAGGTGGATTAAACATATAGGTAAAGAAAAGAAATACCGGTTAGAAGAATTTCCATTTTGCCTAGCTCTTTTCTGTGACTTCAGAATTTGTTCAGAATGAATATCTGCATTATTGTCAGGTAACATGCTGATTCTTAGCAAACCAATCTGAATGCTGTCTATTCATTTATTGGAAAAATTCTTCCCTCTCACTAGACAAATGCTCACACTCTCTCTTGAACTTATTATGAAGGTTGTCCTTCTCCAGCTTTATGCTTTCCTTTTCTTTCTTGAGGTACTGAGCAACTGCTTTTCTCTCTTCCTCAAGCGGGGGGGTGAACATTCGGTTAATTCAGTTCATAAATTAACCGAATTAATCGAAAATCGAATTAGTGTTGATTAACCGAATCAAATTAAAGTTTTACTAAAACTGAATTAACTGAATTAGCTATTTCAGTTAACACCGAATAAATTAAATTTATTTAAAATAACAATAAAAAAAAATTATACAAAATTAATATCAAATTAATTAAATTAATTGAATTAACCGAATGTTTACCCCTCAAACTTTTCTGTTTCTTTATTTAGGTCGTCTATTTTTTCTTCAATAAGTTCCCAATCTGGCTCAAATTTCTCCTTTTCAGCTTTCCATCTTTCAGTTTCAGCAAGAAGTACTAGTTTCTGGGCTATGAGACCATCAATTTCTCCTTTAAATTCATTTTCTAGAACACGCAACTTATTTCTCTCTCCTATGATGATTTCTAACATTTCTTCCAAAAGAAGAATCTCTTTCTTCTTATCTTCGAAACTAGCTTTACTTTTCTCAAGATCTACCTTCAGCTCAAGGATACTTTCACTTTCCTTTTGAACTGCAACCTCTGCTTCTCTTTGTGAACAAATTAAACTCTATTCTCTCTCCTCATGCAATTTCATTTTGTTGGCAACGTTTTCTTGCTTCTCAGCTAACTCAGAAAGCTGCAAATCAACAGCACCTTCTCTTTCACGAATAGCAATTTCTCTAGCAGAGAGAACATCCTCAACTGCAGATTTTTTAGCCTCCACTTCGTTCTTCAACTTTAGATACCACTGTTCAATTTCATTTTTCAACTCACTTTTTCTCTTCTTCAAAAGAGCTTCATGTGCTACCCTAATTCTTTGAATTTCATCCTACAAGCATAATAATAAAAGAATTCAACACCTAGTAATGAAAGGAACTAGTCATAATTGTTAAGACTTTCTATACAATGCAACAAAATCTTTAAACAAAAAATGGTTAAACCCCAGAACCAAGAATTCATCACCTATCTTTGCACAAAATATTTTCCTGTAAAACAAGCAACTCCTGCTCTTTTTTAGCAAGCTTTGTTTCGCACTTAACAATGGCCTCTAGTTGCTAGAGCAGCAGCTTCTAAATCCAAGTTGGATTTCTCAATGCAATTTAACTCTTTGGTCCTTTCAAAGATGAATTCCTCCCTCCGATTTCACAATTTCTGGCTCTCATATAAGGCTTGTTTTTGAAGATTCATCTCATTTTCCTTATTATCACACCTATAATATAGTTGAGTTGAGAATCAGAAAGACAAATAGAATCTGCTAAACTGTACACAATATAAATTAACTAGATAATTTTGAAATTGAAATATCGATACACAATAACATGATTCAACCCAAAACTAACAGAGCATATGTTGCAAGTGGCAAAACCAGAATACAAACAACAAAAGTGAATCTTTGCGAGCAATTTTATTTTCCAGAAATATTGGATGAGAAAATGCCGATATGGGAAAACAGAATGTCATTGACAATTGGTTTTACAATGATGAACGCAAAGAAGCTCCTTCATAAAAGATCAATACTGAAAAACAGCCAGAAGAACAACTTACTCTGACTTAAAAGTAGCATGACGCCTCTTGAGATCATCTTCCCGAGCTGAAATATCATCTTATGTTCATAATGTAGAATTGTGTGTTCGGGCTGATTCTTTTTCCAAAGATTCTGCGGCAAGTAGCTTTCTTTCAGCCTCAACCAATTTTAATTTTTGTTGTGCTTCTTCCATCATTGTCTGAGCTTCGGCAATCTTGCATTCATAATCAACCGCCTATTCCACTAGATTGTCATGCAAAGCCGTCTCAATCTACATAAGACCACATACACAAAATTCCAACACTTTTACATCATAAAACCAGCATATTGTACATGATATTAGAGTGCAACAATCAAGGCATATCTATAGATCAAACACTGATGAGTTGAAGGTGTTCCTCGCAGCCATGAAACGTTGGTTAGTGATCCTGCTCCTAGAGCACTGCATCTATGTACAGAGTGGGGAAGAAGGGTTGTTAAGATGTATGAACAGTGATACAGTGAATAATGATAAGGCCCGACCAACGGAAGTCAAGAAGACGTGACAGTCAAAAGTTAAGGAGACGTAACAGTCAACAGTCAGGAGGACGTGACAGTGAGTAGTTAGAAAAAGAAGAGGTAGGATTGCCTGATGTCATCAGTCGCATGATGCACGATACAGATCAGGATCTCAGATCTGAATCAGGATGTACCATCGGAGCGATGTCTGACGTGCTCCGACTGGTCAGGTTTCACAGTTAGGTTATATTCAGGTCTGGTTCTCACAGTAGGCTAACTCTGTTGGGATTTTTAATTCAATTCCCTTTAGTCCCACATTGCTAAGCTAAAGAAACTTAGAAGCCTTTATATATGGAAGGCTTCCATGCTAGCTTAGTCAAGTTAAGGAGGATCTACACGCATGCGCGGGCTAAGCCCAAATCAGGTGGTTTCAGGGGGTTCGAACCGGAAATCCATAAACCGGTCGCGACGCACGCGATCATCGCGCGCAGGGGGGGTGTAAATCCCCAGCTCGTGGGCCTCGCACTTACGGGCGGCCCAGATCGTTTTTGCCAGTCCGGTTTGGTTCACACCTGGTTTGGTCCGCGTGAGGATGCGAAGCAACGCATCCGCGCGTGAGAAGAGGAAGCATAAGCAAAGTGTGCGTCTCTTCCTCTGCACTGCTTCTCAACTCACTCCAGAAAGCAAAGCATTCCTTCTTCCTTGCTTTCTACTTTTTCTTCCTTCTTTCCGAGTTGTTCTGAGGCCTGAGGTTGAGTCCGAGTGCGGTGCTCGTTTTGGAGTGCACCTACGAGCGACGCGAGCGGTTGTCGGATCTTGGGAGGATTTTTCCGGAGAGCCTCTGCATCGTGGGCGGCAATAAATTCTCTAAAGATAGTCGGCACGTCCGACGCTTCGACCGGAGATACACAATTTCTTAACCCTTATTGTTATTAACGTTTATTGCATGCTCATCATTTATTGGTGCAATTATAGATTACTGTATTAGCGTAATTAGTTCTATTACAATTTTAGAGAATTTATTGTAGCATCAATAAACATGATGAACGATAGGGTAACGGGGTCTGATGAGGCTAGCGCCCGACCCAAAAGATTTTTCGGGCAAAACTTCAGACGTTGGCAACAACGAATGAAATTTTGGCTTACTACGCTAGGGCTATTCTCTGTTATAGAAACAGACCCTCCTTCACCCAATGAAGAGGAACATGCCCGTAGTGCTGCCTTAGAGATGTTTAAGCAAAGGGATTATCTCTGCCATGGGAGAATCCTATCTGCCCTCTCAGACGCACTATTTGATGTGTACTGTTCAACCGCTTCAGCTAAAGAGCTGTGGAAATCTTTGGATAAAAAATACAACTCTGAAGATTCTGGTTTAGAAAAGTACACTGTGGCAAAATTCCTAAAATTCAAAATGGTTGAAGGCAAATCTGTGATAGAGCAGACACATGAATTCCAAGTCCAAATTCATGGTCTTGCTGAAGGATGTTAGGATCCTTCGTACGGCTAGAGAGGGGGGTGTGAATAGCCGACCCCAATTGCTCGCGTTTCTTCCTACGATTAGGTTAGTGCAGCGGAAATACAACGTAGAAAGAAAACAGGAGAAGAAAGACAAACCATATAACGAGGTTCGGAGATGAACTCCTACTCCTCGGCGTGTCCGTAAGGTGGACGAAGCCTACCAATCCGTCGGTGGATGAGTCCCCGGAAACCCGGCTAATAGATACTCCTTGTGGGTGGAGAAACCTCACCACAATCTTTGCAACAGCAATAGGAGTACAAATAGGAACAAGAAAACAAGAACAGAAATGTAAACAACACTTGCTTGCCTTCTTGAAGTCAGCAGGAACCCTGGTGAAGCAGCAGCTTCTCGGATCCAAGCCTAGCTAGAAAACCAGCAACAGGAAGCTCACGCGAAGCTTTAGCACCCAACGAGCTCAACAAAGCTCAGCAGGAAGAAGAAGCAGAAGCTTCAGGCAGGAGAGAACTTCCAGAAGGAAGAAGAAGTAGCTCCAGAAGTAACTTTCACCGAAGTCCTGTAGCCCTCTTTTATACCTGAGAAGAAGAAGAGCAGAGAACTAGCCGTTGCGTCGCAACGGCTAGATCCCTGATCGGTCCATGGACCGATCAGGCTTCGGTCCCTCGTCTGATCGGCGTCTCCTGATCGGTCTTATGGACCGATCAGGAAACATCCTGATCGGTCCATAGACCGATCAGGCTTCGGTTCCTCAGCCACTGATCTATGCCTGATCGGTCTGCCGACCGATCAGGCCATGGGTGGATCGGTCAGCAGATCGATCCACGGCTTTCTTCTCGCGAGGTCCTGATCGGTCTCCAGACCGATCAGATTTCAATCAGTGAGCCACTGATCTGATTCTGATCGGTCACCAGACCGATCAGGGCAAACGCAGTATCACTGGATCGGTCACCAGACCGATCCAAACTTCTCAGCCCTAAACCTAAGGCTTCCACACCAACATCCGGTCAACCTTGACCTGTTGGTACATCATCCCTAGCATCTGGTCACTCCCTTGACCTGCTAGCACTCCCCGCTAAGTGTCCGGTCAATCCCTTTGACCCACTTAGACTTTTCCACACCAGATGTCCGATCATCTCTGATCCATCTGGATTTTCCTCTTCGTGCCAAGTATCCGATCACTCCCTTGATCTACTTGGACTTTCCAACACCAGATGTCCGATCACCCTTGATCCATCTGGATTTTCCCTTGCATGGCTTCACTCACCAGGACTTTCACCTAGCTTCACTCACTAGGGTTTTCACCTGGCTTTACTCACCAGGATTTCCACACTGCCTAACATCCCTGTTAGGACTTTCCCATTGTCTGGCTTCACTCACCAGGACTTTCCAACTGCCTAACATCCCTTTTACCTGGCTTCACTCACCAGGATTTCCACACCGCCTAACATCCCAGTTAGGACTTTCTCACTGCCTGGCTTCACTCACCAGGACTTTCCCTTGTGCCAAGCTCCCTGCTTGGACTTCTCCGTGCCAAGTCACCATACTTGGACTTTTCCAGTGCCAAGTCTCCATACTTGGACTTTTCCGGTGCCAAGCTCCCTGCTTGGACTTTTCCGTTGCCAAGTCTCCATACTTGGACTTTTCCGGTGCCAAGCTCCCTGCTTGGACTTTTCCGTTGCCAAGTCTCCATACTTGGACTTTTTTCCGAATCAGGTCAACCAGGTCAACCTTGACCTACGGTTGCACCAACAATCTCCCAAACATCTATTCTTGTCAAACATCAAGAATAGAACGTCAAATATCAACATACAACTCAACTAGGTCAATCTTGACCTAAGGTTGCATCAAGAATCTTCCCAAGTCAAACATCAAAATACAACTCGAGTCAAGTCAACTCGAGTCGGGTCAACCAGGTCAACCTTGACCTAAGGTTGCACCAATAAAGGAGATATGTCATTACCTGAAAAATTTCAGGTCTTGTCAATCATCGAAAAATTGCCTCCGAGTTGGAAAGATTTTGGCATGACTCTTAAACATCGGAGAGGTAAAATCTCTCTCGAAGATTTGATGATTGCCTTAAATATCGAAGAAGAACATCAGAAGCAACATAAAAATGATGATACAAGAATGCCTATGGATTTTATTCCAAAGGCGAATGTAGTAGTCTCATCTGATAAGAAGAAATTCAAAAAACAGAAAATGAAAAACAAGATGAAACCCAACCCAAAGGTTCAAAAGAAAACTGGAACCAAACCTAAGCCTTGCTGGGCATGTGTACAGGTTGAACATTATGCCAAATTCTGCCCTAAGCGAAAGGACAAGGAGAAAAACCAAAGAAATACGTCCAACACCAAGGCACAAGTAAATGTCGTGACTGCTAGTGACGACACCAGCGATAGGTTTGTTACCTTCAAACCCGAACTAAACTTGATTTATCAACCCAATGAATGGTTAGTTGATACAGGTGCTAATGTACACTGTTGTGCTGATCACTCTGCCTTCCTTACTTATCAGGTAATTGAAGGCACTTCCGTGACCATGGGGAACCATTCTGCAGCCAGGGTGTTTGGGATAGGACAAGTTGACCTGAGGTTCACCTCTGGAAAAGTCCTGTCACTGCATGAGGTGCATCATGTTCCAGCGGTCCGTCGGAATTTGATTAGCGGATCAAAGTTAGTCTGTGCTGGTTATGAGTTGAACTTCAAATGTAATAAAGTTATAATATTACATTTATGAACCTTTATTGGAAAAGGTTACCTTAATGAAGGTTTATTTAAACTCAATGTAGAAAATGCTACTTTAAATAAAACTTCTGATATTGGTTGTTCATATAACATTGAGTCTTATGATCTGTGACATGACAAATTAGGACATGTCAATTTTAATACCATAAAAAGGATGATGAATCTTGACATGATCCCTAAGCATGCTATAAATGATAAGAAAAAATGTGAAATTTGTGTGCAATATAAACAACCCTGTAAACCCTTCAAATCAGTTGATAGAAATTCTGATATTTTAGAATTGATTCATACTGACTGTTGTGAGTTTAACGGTGTAATAACGAGAGACCATAAAACGTATTTCATTACCTTCATTGATGATCACTCTCGTTATTGTTATGTTATTTGCTAAAAACCAAGGATAAAGCTTTAGATAAATTTATGATTTTTAAATCTGAAGCCGAGAATCAAACCGATAAAACTATTAAGAGGTTAAGGTCTGATAGAGGTGGAGAATTTACCTCGAACCTGTTTCAAAAATTTTGTCAAGATACAGGTATAATCCATGAGGTAACTGCTCCATATAGTCCTCAATCCAACGGTATAGCAGAACGAAAAAATCGAACCCTTGAAGATATAATTAATTCCATGTTAGGCAGTTCTGGGTTACCCAACTTTATGTGGGGGGAGGCTCTATACACTGCATGTCATGTGCTAAATAGAGTCCCAATGAAGTCAAGGGATAAAACCCCATATGAGCTTTGGAAAGGCCGAAGGACAAGTTTGAAATACCTTAAAGTGTGGGGGTGCCTGGCAAAGGTACTAGTACCTGAACACAGAAGGAAAAAACTTGGTCCAAAGACCGTAAATGGTATCTTCTTGGGTTATGCTTAAAATAGTATTGCATATAGGTTCCTGATTATTAAATCAGAAATTCCTGGAATAGATGCAAATACTATTGTAGAACTTCGCGATGCTACATTTTTTGAGGATATATTTCCTATGAAGACGAGAACACCTCAATCTAGTATTCCTACTAGAAATGAGACTTCTTCCGTAGAGGTCCCATTATCCGTAGTGGGTACACCTTCCTCAAGTCACTCTAGACTAGATGAATCTAGTGAGTATACAGAACCGATAAGGAGCAAGAGGCAACGTGTGTCTACAGATTTAGGCCAGGACTTTATCACCTATAATATAGAAGGTGACCCTGTGACATATAGAGATGCTATGGCTTCTCCTGAAGCTAAGCACTGGAAAGAGGGCATTAAAAGTGAAATGGACTCTATTATCTCTTATGCCACTTGGGAGTTGGTCGATTTACCTCCTGGGTGTAACACTATAGGATGTAAATGGGTGTTTAAAAGAAAACTAAAACCTGATGGGTCAGTAGATAAATTCAAAGTCCGCCTAGTTGCTAAGGGATTCAAACAGAAAGAAGGGATTGACTATTTTGACACTTATTCTCCTGTTACAAGAATTACTACAATCCGAGTGTTAATAGCATTGGCGTCCATATATCATCTTGAGATCCATCAAATGGATGTCAAAACGACATTCCTTAATGGAGATCTTGAAGAAGAGATATATATGGATCAACCTGAGGGATATGTAGTTTCTGGAAATGAGAACAAAGTTTGTAGGTTAGTCAAATCTCTTTATGGTTTGAAGCAAGCCCCAAAGCAGTGGCACGAAAAATTTGATAGAGCTATGCTATCATTTGGCTTTGAAGTGAATGACTCTGATAAATGTGTATATGCTAAAATGAAAGGTGATAATTATATTATCCTATGTTTATATGTAGATGATATTCTACTGTTTGGAACTAACCTTTCTATTATAAAAGAGACTAAGGCCCTCTTAAGTGGTAAGTTTGATATGAAGGATATAGGTTGTGTTGATATGATTTTAGGGCTGAAGTTGACTCGATCAACTGATGGAATAGCAATTTCTCAGTCACTCTATGTTGAGAAAGTATTAGAGAAATATGGCTATATCCAAGTTAAATCTGTTGTCACACCATATGACCCTTCAAAAACTCTCCACAAGAATAATAGTGGTGTGACAATGTCTCAATTAAGATACTCACAAATAATAGGTAGTCTAATGTATTTAGCTAATTGTTCTAGACCTGATATTTCTTTTGCTATAACGAAATTGAGCAGGTTTACCAGCTATCCGGACAGAACGCATTGGGATGCATTAGATAGCGTACACAGATATCTGAAAGGCACTATATCCTTGGGCTTGTGGTATGGGAGATTCCCTGCAGTCCTGGAGGGATATAGTGATGCTAGTTGGATAGCTGACACTGCTGAGTATAAAAGCGTTACTGGTTATGTCTTTACACTTGGAGGCGGTGCAGTTGCTTGGAGGTCTGTTAAACAGACAATTATAACCCGGTCTACATCTGAGGCAGAATTGTATGCTTTGGATACCACAGTAACTGAAGCTGATTGATTTAAGGGTCTTCTTTCTGAAATTCCCTTGATGATGAAGCCAATACCTTCTATTTCAGTGCACTGTGATAATCAAACAACAATAGCTCAGATTAGAAGCTCCAAGTATAATCAGAAACAGAAGAGACATGTACGAATAAGATTGAAGTCTATTCGTGAGCTAGTGTCTCTTGGAGTGGTGTCATTGGACTTTGTAAGTTCAAAAGACAATATTGCTGATCCACTCACTAAAAGACTTGATTATGAGAAAATCAAGAGATCCAGTAAGGGAATGAGACTGAGGCCTATCCTGGTTTCATCTATAGCGGCAACCCAACCTATCTGATTGGAGATTCCAAAAAATAGGTTCAATGTGGTACAAACAAGCTATAAGGGTGAAACGTAGGCATCAAATTGATTGAGATGTAATCTCATAGTCTCTTCCCTGGATAGATGCTTGACTGCTAGTAAGGATGAGCTTAGGAGCTCTTAATGACAGGATGCTTGCAGTACATCCTTGGAGAACTAACCTATGTAAGTGTAACTGTGAGGCCGCAGTGTGGGGGGTCTAGGCAACTCTCCTTAGCACTTATGAAACAAGATTCGGTGGCATGACCGTAATGCACCAACTCAGAAGGATTCAACCGTCGCCAGTGATGAGTTGTTACCAATTGATCTTCACATATAAAAGGTTTAAGATCAAGACTCTGTTCTCTTCAAACCTATGTGAATAAGATTTGTGTACTTAGGTGAAAATTCAAACCGGAAGGTATTTTCACTGAAAGCTCATTGCAACCAAACCTTAGAACATATCTTTGTTTTTGACTAAAATAATTTGAATTAGTTGGGGATTGTTGGGATTTTTAATTCAATTTCCTTTAGTCCCACATTGCTAAGCTAAAGAAGCTTAGAAGCCTTTATATATGGAAGACTTCCATGCTAGCTTAGTCAAGTTAAGGAGGACCTACACGTATGCGCGGGCTAAGCCCAAATCAGGTGGTTTTAGGGGTTCGAACTGGAAATCCATAAACCGGGCGCGACGCATGCGATCATCGCGCGCAGGGGCGGTGCAAATCCCCAGCTCGTGGGCCTCACGCTTACGGGCGGCCCGGATCATTTTTGCCAGTCCGGTTTGGTTCACCCCGTTCGTTTTTGTTAGCCGGTTTGGTTCACACCTGGTTTGGTCCGCATGAGGAAGTGAAGCAGCGCTTCGGTTCTGTCCGCGTCGCGTGAGGATGCGAAGCAACGCATCCAGCGCATCCGCGCGTGAGAAGAGGAAGCATAAGCAAAGTGTGCGTCTCTTCCTTTGCACTGCTTCAAGTGTATAAATACACTTCCTCACTTCCTTCTCAACTCACTCCAGAAAGCAAAGCATTCCTTCTTCCTTGCTTTCTACTTCTTCTTCCTTCTTTCCGAGTTGTTCTGAGGCTTGGTTCGCGATCTGAGGTTGAGTCCAAGTGCGGTGTTCGTTTTGGAGTGCACCTACGAGCGACGCGAGCGGTTGTCGGATCTTGGGAGGATTTTTTCGGAGAGCCTCTGCACCGTGGGTGGCAATAAATTCTCTAAAGACAGTCGACACGTTCGATGCTTCGACCGGAGATACACAATTTTTTAACTCTTACTGTTATTAACGTTTATTGCATGCTCGTCATTTATTGATGCAATTATAGATTACTGTATTAGCATAATTAGTTCTATTACAAACTCATGGTCAGCTCTTGAGCGATCTCACCGCAACTCTCCCCCTCATGACTTAAGCCAGGAGTCATGCCTGACAGTTCATCCCGAGTTGTCCCTAATCATATCCGGACGGGACAGAAGGTGCTAGATGACAATAAGATCAAAAAATCGTAATTGCTTGTCAGAGAATAACTGTTGTATGTTAGGGAATATTCCAATGGTCGGCTATCATCTACGAGTGGAATCTTCTTCCGTTCCATAGAAGGGTGCCACATGTCCTCCATCACCCTACAAGGCCTGACACACGACATTCTCTGACATTGATAAAGTTTCAGAGGTACGCACGATCATATAAAAAGGGAGGTCCTCTCCCTTGTGCAGGCACGCACGCACTTCTGCTTTCGTCCTCTACTATTCTTTTTTTCTTGGTGCATTTTTTTTTCTAGGGAAAAAGTACTTAACTTGAGTATTGGAGGGCCTGCTCCAAGGATTTTTTTCCTGGTTCTGGCTTCTAACGTTCCGTGTGCTTGTCTGAATGCGCGCAGAGTTCAAGTACCACCTGCTTAGTTACTGTCATCCGTCAATGCCATGTGGGGGTTCGTTCTCGAGGACACATATGATAAGGGTGTCATAGTCGTCTCTCTATCAACACCAACAATAATTCATCTGACTTTCGTCTGACTCAGATTCCGAACAGGATTAAACAGGGTCGACAACAACGAGTGACGTTGACACGATTAGAGATTGACATTAATGTGTACTTCTTGTTATGCGACTTCCAAGTGTTCAAGGCGCTAGTGAGCAGCTACCTAGGGCTCAACTATCACAAAGATGTACCTGAAAGTGGAGGAGGTGTCCAAGGGCGATGGGAGGAGCTTAATGAATGTCGGCAAGCTCATGAAGGCAAAAGCCTTGAGTTTTGTAAATAAAAATTACTCAAAGTTGACCTTATCATGTGGTGTGAAGATTAGAAGTTTTCGAGTCGATGTTAAGTATGAACTTTGTCAAAATTAATAATGATAAATAAATAAAGAATAGTAAAGTTATGTTATCATGCTACAATCAGTGCTGAGAAAATCGGGTCGGTCCGATCGATTGAACCACGAATCGGCTCTGGATCCGATCCGGTCAATCATTAAAGTCGAAAAAATAAAAAAAATCGATCAAAACTGGTCAAAACCATTTAAAATCGGTCAAAATTAGTCAAAATCGTTTAAAACCGATTAAAATCAGTCAAAATCGCTCGAAATCAATCAAAATCACAGGTTCAATTAGGATTGAACCATGATTTTTAATTATTGAAACATATTCTATATATATATATATATAACGGTTGAACCATCGGTTCGACCGATCAAACCTTAAAAATCTCGATTCGATCATCTTACCGGTTCAGTGACAAATCCGATTTTTAAAACATTGACTACAATTCAAAGTATTTAACATAGTAACATCTATCAAGTAGATGGCTCCTCATATATATATATATATAACAGTTGAATCATCGGTTCGACCGATCAAACCTTAAAAATCTCGATTCGATCATCTTACCGGTTCAGTGACAGATCCGATTTTCAAAACATTAGCTACAATTCAAAATATTTAACATAGTAACATTTATCAAGTAGATGGCTCCTTCACAAATTACTAAAAGATCAATATTGTAATTTTATAAAAGTTAATTAAGGAAAGTGATGATTAATATGATATCATTCAAACCTTCTGAACTAAAGCATAGTCGGACTATTAAATCGCATAAGAAGCCCCATTTGGTGTGTTGATGGTCATAAATCTACCATATACAAACAAATAAAAAAGAATGTAAATAGAACAAACTAACATAGAAAGAAATTGATGTTCCAAAACATAATATAGCATAAGGAGTTAGAGACTCATGTCATGAGAATAATATGAAGCATGAACAAAAGTGACATCTTACATTTCAAAACTAAGCCAACAAAACACTAACAAATTGGAGCAGCAATGACCACTTTTATTGACAAATTCATTCAGTGGCGTACAGCATAGTTGTTGTGTGATATGTCTTGGTAATAACAAAATAATTCAATCTTCTAAAAAGAATCAAACATCTAATGGTGACTACCATCCAGATCATATATAAATCTCTATAAACATATACAAAAATCATGCAAAGAATCTAGTGGTGACAATAAAATAGAGGAAAATCAAACTTCAAGTAATTGAAAAAGCTATGATTGCCTTTGTGTAGTATTCAATAGTAATTCTCCTAATGTTCGGTCCCGCTAATTAATTAGGAAATCATGTTATAGGATGGCTCAAACGAGTGACAAAACTTTCATTCTTTACAAACATATGGCTCATCCGTAGTCGACAGAATGTCGTTGTTAAGTAATGGTTTCATTTTTTATCCGGACATTTTTTTGAAGAAGGAATATGGAAGAGACGTGTTTCTCTTTCAAATAGATCAGGAATTGGGCTTGACTCTTCAGGTCTGAATAAGCTTTCTGTTTCAGCGGTACTTTAATCCAGACCCGCGATTTAGCAGTTAGCCAAAGTTCTTCCATCTCCATACGAAGGGAAGACTGAAGGTCTCTCTCTTGCGTCATCTCAGCTAAAGCTGTATTCTTCTGGGTAAGCAGCTGAGTCACATGATCCAATTATTGTCGGAGGTGTTGCAGTTCATCCAACTCGGAATTTGAATCCATGATTCAGGGATGTCAATTGAAGGAAAGTACATCTCTATGGCTAAAGATCAACCCTCTTTTAAAGAGGAGGGGGAAGAGAAGACAACTTATGCAGAAGTTAAAGTGATCCTTTCCCCGAGGATGATTAAGCAATTAAACCGGTTACGCTACTGATGGTCTGGGAAAAAGAGCAACATTTATAGTCATAATGACAAAGTAAATGAAACCAGAGTTTGGGTCTAGTCAGTTGGACCTGAACCTCCTTCGACTAAACTTGGAGGGGAGGCTTGTGATATAGTGCATAAATGTGGGGTCAGATAAGGTCAGGCAGTCAGAAGTTAAGGGGACATGATAGTCAGAAGTCATGGGTAATGATGTAAATGAACCAAACGGTTCGCGAGCTATTCGGAGCTCGATTAGGTAAAAAGCCCGTTCGAGTTCGTTCGTTTATCTTATCGAACCGAGCTCGAGCTCGATTTCGAGCTCGACAGTTTTATCGAGCCGAGCTCGAGCTTAAGGATATTCGGCTCGTAAGCTCGCGAACATGTTCGTTTATAGGCTCGCGAGCCCAAAAAACGAGTCTTAAACCGGGCCAAAAAATGTGCTCTAAAACGAGTAAAAAAATGAGCTCTAAAACGAGCCTTAAAATAAGCTTTAAAATGAGCCAAAAAATGAACTCTAAAACGAGCCAAAAAAGAGCTCTAAACGAGTCCAAAACGAGCCGAGCTCGAGCCTAATACTGTTCAGCTCGATTCGACTCGTTTACATCTCTAGTCATGGGGACACGACAGTCAGAAGTCAAGGGGACGTGTCAGTCAGAAGTCAAGGGGACGTAACAGTCAGAAGTCAAGGGGACGTAGCAGTCAGCAGGTAGGAGAAAGAAGGACTTAGACCGCCTGACATTATCAGCCGCATAATCCCCGATCGGGTACTAACATGTTAGGAGCCCATATCAGAGACATAAGACGTGGCCAGGAGTAATTAAGGTCGGATCTTCTCCGACTGGTCTGATTTCTCCAACTCAATCAGTATAGATAGGTCTGGTACTTTTAGTAAGACAGCTCCCGGCCGACCTTCCAGTACTCCAAGCGTGGAGGAGGAGACCCTAGTCGTAGCTCGTCTCCCTCATCAAGACTTGAGCCAGGCGCCACATCCTAACAGTCATCCCAAGCTACCTGTAGCTAAACTCAGGCGGGATAGAAGGCACTAGGCGACAACAATATCAGGGAATCGTAACGGCCTATCAGAGAATAGTCGTCATATGTCAAGGAATATTCCAATGGTCTGCTGTCATCTGCGAATGGATTCTTCTTTCAGTCTATAGGAGAGTGTCACGCGTCCTCCATCACCTGACAGACCCTGACACCCGACATTCTCTGACATCGGTAGGCTCTAGAGGTACGCATGGTCATATAAAAAGGGAGGTCCTCTCCCTTGAGCAGGTACGCACACATTCGCACTTGTCTTCTACAATTCTTTTTTCCTTCGTACATTGTTCTTCTGGGGAAAAAGTACTTGACTTGAGTGTTGGAGGACCTGTGCCGGGGACTTTTTTCTTGATTTTTTTATTTCTAATGTTTCGTGTGCTTATCTGAGTGTGTGCAGAACCTAAGTACCGCCGGGTAGATCACCGCTGTCCTTCAGTTCCACGTGGGGGGTATGTTTTTTGGTGCACATACTTCAGGTGTTCCCGAGTCGCCTCTCCGTCGTCAATACCGATGACACCTCAACCGGCCTTCGTCTGATTCAGATTTCGGACAGGATCAAGTACATTGGTGGATGAGAAGACGTGCATGACATTCGAATGACGAGAAATCGAGAAGGAAGTCTACTTGAGGAGAAGATCGAAGTTGGATTCTGATGAACTTAATTCCGAATGGTTAAAAAATCATCCAAATAAAAATAAGGAAAAGTTAACTAGTTTTTAAAATTAAATTATAGAGGCAAATGATCTTATAGTAATATTAATTGCCACAATTTGATTTGATGGATAACTGACTGATTATGTTGACGGTTGACTCTTCTGCTTAGTACTAAATTAAGGTGTCATAATTGCTAAAATCAAGCTGTTTCTTTGAGCAGTTGTGCAGTTGTAAATGAAAACCAGTCAGTTATGATTGCAGCTCTGACAATGACTTTCAGATTTCACTTTTCACCTTAGTTCATTTAAATAAGTTATCAGTGTCAGAAATCACTGAATGGATGTCTCTGTAATGTTGGCACGAATTGATGAACAAATTTACATAAAAAATAGTTGTTTGAGTAATATGAATGGTTCTGTACTTCATCTGCTTCAACAATTCTCTCAAACTAAATCAATTCTCTGTATCGTCTTTCATTCAAATACAGGATCAACCAAGCGTATAATGGAGCACTAAAAGCTGCAATATATGAGTAGATATCAACAGCAATATGTATCTTATCATAAACTGGGAATCATTTAGTGGCAGCTGATTCAGTATCCAAGTTGGAACGCACTGACAGATGCCTGAGTGAAGTTTCAATAGTTGATATAACCATATCATTGGACACAAACATTTCCATCAACTCTTGTGACTGATCTGGATTTCAATCGTTCAGTCCTCTCATATGCCACCACCCTTTTGTTTCCAGTCACTATCTACGTCTTCATAATTACTCATAGGACTCCAACATTAATGGGTTCATTATTTTCCTACAAAGTTTAGAGAGTTGAGTGAAACGTAACATATTACTTCCATTTGCCAAGACTGAACTCATCATGTTAATAGGATAAGCATGTCAAACAGTGCCTTGACTCTTAACAACTCTGTTTCTTTCAATCTGAAATGCAAGAACTGTAGCAATTCAGACCTACCAGCGTGATTGAGCATCATCTGTCACACCCATGATCCGTCCAGCCAACACCTTCTTGTTTTCTCAACGATGCAACAGGCAAAAACACAACATCGAAATTGAGCACACATGGCCATGATCAGGACTGCAGCTTATCACTGTTGATGGAAGCTTGTGATGGAGATTGGGGAGCATGAGGGCCCCTCCGTACCATGCATCCACAGGCAGCTCCCATGTTCTCCACCTTCCAGTCTTCTGCCTTTTTCTTTTTTCTTTTAATTTTCCTTTAGCCTGACCATCAATGATCACTAGAACATCATTCTTTACCTTTTGGTTCAACAATTACATGATATCTTTGATTTGCTTCTTGGATAGATTCTGCTTGCCTTTTCTATAAGAAAAATAATGTTTTGAAGGTCTGTGAGGGAAGCAACAAGCTTGCTGTGGCCTCTTTCCATGCGCCTTTTGCTCAGAACATGGCACCACCTTGGTTCTCAGTACCTGCCAAAAGCCAGCGTGAAGGTGAGCACACATGGCTAAAGGAAGGAAAAGAAGAGAGAAAAAGACTAGAGAAACAATGGTAGGGCAGTAGAACAAAGGCAACATGGTAGGGCTGGGACACATTCGTTCAGTGGCACTCATCTTTAGGCCTGATGGGTTGGGTTAAAGGAAGAGGTGCGTGCCCACATAGTCAAGGTGCTTCTGGTTGCCTCATCAGCCCACTTTTCATGAACTTCTTCTTTGGATGCTGAAGTTTGATATGAACAATAAAGTAGATCAAATTCTGAAATGACTCTTAATGTAAGAGTAGTTGTTGGTGCCAATTCTGATGTCTTGGGTTTGAATGGAAGGACCACTGAGTTGAAGCTTGGCATTGATGTTCAACTAAGTTTGGAGAATATTCTCCATGATGATGCTGCTGCATTTAGCTGCATGCTCTGACATCCCTCGTAAGATAGTTCTTGAAAGGCAAAAACCCCCTCCTGCTGCTAGCTAGCTGTAATACGCTTAAAGCTTTCCTAAAGACCACCATTGGTAGGGTAATGACCACTGCAGCCTGCAGCATCTGATTCAAAGGATACAACAACACCATGCAAGCAACACAGCCAAAATTCAATTCTAAGTCCTCACGATTCACTGTCCATCTTCAGAGTTGTTTCTTTGCGAGGAAGGAAAAAAAGGAAATGAATTTAATGAGTGTGGATGTTGCAGGTTTGGTGTGACTCATCAGAGGGGGTAGAGGGGTAGAAGTAAACGTAATTTGCCTCACGAGTTACTCGGCGGTGGTCAGGAGGGGTCCCCACTGGCGGCGCGGTTGAATTCACGGTGGCCACGGGAGGCTGGCGTCCCCTTGCGTCCGTCGCCGGCCACGCGTCTCCCGCCGGTGCATGCACCTGGTGATTCCTCTCTCCCGCTGCTTCCTCAAATTGTGTTCTCTTTTTCCCTCCTTCGAATATGGGAAATATAATAATTGCCCTTTTTCTTTTTTGCCCCTGCCTTTTTCTGTATTCTTTGGCTTGGCTCGACGAGACCAAACCCCTAAATAAACCCCATCCCTTCCCCCACCCAACCACCCACCCATCGCAATTGCATGCGCCTCCTCATGTCTGTTGAAGCTCATCACCTGCGCCTCTTCCCTTCCCAACTCATCGCGAACGGGTAATTGAATCTCCATCTCTCTGATATCTCTGGTCTCTTCTCTTCTTGCATGAAATGAAGCGGCCGGCTGATCGAATCTTTTGCAGTGAGGCTGTCGGCGGCGTTCATCAGGATCAATCTGCCATCTACAACATGCAGCTGGGGTTTGCTGCGCCGACGGCTGGACCTTTGGCTGCCGCCTCGACCTCCGAGAGCAGCCTCACCTTCAACAACCTCCCCGCGGGTTCCAGGAAGCGGCCGCGGGAGTTCTCCGAGCACGCGCTCTCCTTTCTCGGCGAGGATTTCTCCGCCCTCGTCCAGCAGCAGATGCTCCACGTCGACTGCCTCGTCCTCCACCACGTAATTCGATTGATTACTTGCTAAAAATGGGAAATTTGTTGTTTTCGGAAGCAGGGGAATTGAAGGGGGAAAAAAATGAGATTTTTATGGATTGTGTTACAGGTGGAGAAGGTGAGGATGGAGTCCGTGGAGCGGCTGAAGCGATTCCTGCGGCGGGTCCTGGCGACGGTGGAGGAAGGAGTGTCGAAGCGGCTGAGGGCGAAGGAGGAAGAAATGGAGAGGCTGAAGAATCTGAACTGGGCGCTGGAGGAGCGCATCCGAGGTCTCTGCGTGGAGAACCAGATGTGGCGGGAGCTGGCCCGGAGCAACGAGGCCGCGACCCACGCGCTGCGGGCCAACCTGGATCGGGCGCTGGCCGCCGCCGCGGAGGCGGAGGCCAAGGCCGAGGCGGCCGTCGACGACGCCGAGTCCTGTTGCTGCGGCGGAGTGGACAATGCGGAGGCGGAGAGGAAGAGGGTCGCGTGCCGTCTGTGCGGCGAGAAGCAGCCGGCCGTGCTGCTGCTACCCTGCCGGCATCTCTGCGTCTGCGCCGCCTGCGGACCGGCCGTCGCCGTCTGCCCCGTCTGCGACTGCGACAAAAGCGGCAGCATCCTCATCAACATGTCGTAATCGACTCGTCCTCCATGAATGCAAGAAAAAAGCAATAAAACTGAGATACAATTTAGCAGATTGAATGTTACAGTCAATCCGATCAGCAATTAACAGTACGCAATCGCCGACGCATCACGCATCGTTGTCCCGAAGAAGAAACGGGATAAGATGCCACGTGGCGGATCTCTTGGATCTTACACGTGGCGTACGATGAGACATCTCAAATCAGGCAAATCCAATCGGGAGCGTTTGAGATTAATATTTAATTTTCTAAGTTTAATTAATTTGAAATATTTGAAACAATTTTAAACTACTCTATTTAGAGATAGTGATGGGTGAAGAAAAAAGAGGGAAGATAGCAATTTGGATGACGTTAATGGTTGGCTCTTTCGAAGGTGGGATAGGACTAGGAAAGGAATAGGGATAGAAAATGACGATCATGTAGGACCGAAAGCGAACGACGGCTAAGAAACTAGAGACAATAATTGAAAAATATTTTTTAAAATATAAATAAATAAATTTGTTAATAATTGACTTAGATTATCTCTCATACAATTATTATACTCGAAGCAAATCTTATAGCAATGCTACTCTATAACAACCAATTAAAAAATTTAATTTAGATTAAAAAACTATTATTTTAAATATAGTGTGTTAAATTAATATTTAATAATATGATTATAATTAAAAAAAATAGACGAATATAAATTCTTTATTATTTCGAACTCTCTAATTCTTTTAATGATATTCATAATATTAATTTAATTTACTTAAATAGGATGAATATTTTTTTTTATTATTTTTATATGTAGAATTTTTTAATAATGGGGCATGTAAAGTTCGACCAGACCGGACCAGTCGTATCGAACACGACATGCGCTCTCGTGGGGCACCACGTGACCGCCACCGAATGGGAGAGGCGTCCGCCTTGTGGACCCACGTGCGCGGGGAGCGTCGCGCACGCGCCACGCAGTCCGTGGACAACAACGCAGTTTGGGACTGCGGGCCCCACCGGTCGATTCCCATTCGAGCCGGAAACGAAGACCCGGTCCAGCCGATTCGGGTTCTAATGCCAATATGCCATGAACAGAGATCTTGATTAATAATGCTTTATAAAAAAAAAAAACAGAGCAATTTAATGGCATTGAAGAGTGAGCACTAGGTCTTTACCAATCTGAAAGTAGACACCTCTATCTTGAGATGCGAGATTGTTCCTTCATGTCCATGCTCTCCTTTGCCTTCACCTTCAAATCCAAAAAGATGAGAATTTATCAAGCATTCATGGTGCCATATGAAGATCATGAAAGAACTATTTGTTATAGTACATTCAGAGCTCTCACAAAATTAGGTTAGAGGGTAGAATTCCACATGCAGCAACCCCACCAGTTCCTAGTGCCTCCCCAACCAAATCCCTGCCAATCAGTATGTGGACTTTCAATGAGCTTGGCATGTTCTCACATTTGATGCATGCATGGATTCAGTGAGGGAGTGAAAGTTGAATGTTGGTTTGTGGATTTGATGAAGCATGAAAGTGACCGTTCATGTGCTCATTGGACAGAACATTTAAGTGCAACCACACCCTCCACCACCAGCACAAAGTGCTGTCATATTTCAGGACTGCATATTTAAGCAAACCTAAAGAGGGGAAAAGCATCTTAATCTTTGATGGATGGAAACTCACTCACTTCTCATGTTGCTATTGTGGGTCACAGAGCAGTTGTGTCTGTGTTATTTTCTTCTTATAGTGGACTTTCAGGCAGTTTCTATTGGTTCCTAGATGCAATTATCACATGTATAGGGGAACTGTTATTATTAGTTGAAGTAATGAACTAAGCATGGAATGATGACTTCTCGATCAAGACAAAAACAAATCCCACTTTTGAACTAATGTTTATGAAAGATTCAAAGTTTTCCCCTCCACTGCTGTCCAATTTGTAGAGAAAATATGCAAAAGATTGATGGAGTTAAATCACTTCCTCATCTCCTTTTAAAAGTAAAGAGAAGAATTGAAAAGTTACTTCTTTACCATTATGTCTTATAGAGAATGAGTCACAAGATAGTGACTTGAAGGAATTTATGATCAAAACATGGACCTAGAACTAAGTAGCTGAGCATTTAATTTATCAACGTGAAGTTGGAGGAAACTTTACAATTAGTGATTAGCATCAAATAATATACATTATGATTCACAGGTGCCATGTATCTTATAAGTGGCTATAACAATTTTAATAGTCAAAATATCATCATAGGGTATTTCGATCTCTTCTAAATTATTGAGCTTAAAATTGATCTCGGACTCTTGTGCATGCTCTTGGCTATAGCTGACTGCGTGAATCTTCAATCAGCGGACGTGCGACTTTCTTGCTCGGTTGGAATTTCCGTCAATCAGGCCGCTGACATTTATTTCAATATCCCCGAGCGGCATTATGACAATTTTCTTCTTGTCGCATTGGGGATGCTTCTGTTTGACTCGGGCAGAGGCCCGAGTTCGATCATCCTACTGTTGGGGCATTCTTTGGCACCGCCCTTAGCCTAGGTAGCTACTTCAGGGTGGTTCGTTCGGTTGTTGATAGCGTCGACAGTTGGAAGACGACGAGCGCCGACGGAATCTTAATTAATGGCTTGACGCTTCTCTTGATTGTAGTGATAACAATCTTGAGTATCGTGCGTCTCTAACTGATGATAAGTGCAGAACTTTGGATCCCACCTACGGGCTCGAGGAATTAAGTCTGCCCAGTCCCCACATGTTGTACAGCATGAGGTCGCGGCTCATGGACAAGTGGTGGAGGACCCACCCAGGGCCTTTTGTGTGGCAGGGGAGGAGGAGTCCGACGCTCAGGAGTGGTTGCTAGCGTGGGTGTGGTGACCTCCTTTTGTGCGGATTGAGATTCTTCTACATTGATATACTTGGTCGCCCGTCCAAGTAAATGGTCGAAGTCCCTTGGGGGCTTTCTTTATGAACGAGCGGAAAAACTCATTATCTGTGAGCCCTTGAGAAAAGATGCTCATGAGAATCTCCGGAGTGGCCAAGGGTACATCCATGACCATCTAGTTGAATTATTTAATGTAGACCATCAATGTCTCTTGGGCCCCTGTTTAAGTGAAAATAAGCTCAACGTAATTTTGTAGTACCGACAGCTACTTGCAAAGTGATGAAGAAAAGCTTTGCGGAAATCCTTGAAGCAGTAGATAGATTCGGCTGGGAGCTGGTTGAGCAATATCTGTGTCAAGCCCGAGAGTATGGTGAAGAACACTCGGTACTTTATGTCATCCGTATACAGATAGAGGATGTTTTCAAACTTGAGGAGGTGTTCTTCTAGTCTGTTGCCCCACCATGAGAAACTTATTACAAGGACTAAAAGAAGTGAGAACGAAAGGATTAAGTTCTTAAACTATGCATAAATATTAAAAGTTCTTCCTCCTGAATGCTTTGACATTTTGGAATTTAGGAGTTCGAACATGTGTATTAAAACTGAAGAGAATCATACAAATGTGGTATTATTCGATATGATTTGATACAAATTTTGTTTTATACGATTCTAAGATATAAAAAACTATTAAAAAGTAAATAAAACTAATTGAAAGTAAAGAATTAATCTAATTTACTAGAAATTAAATTGAAAGCATTATTACAAAAGGAAAACAATAATGAGTGAAGTTTAAATCATACAAAACTTGAAAAAAATATATCTCAATGGCACTCTTCACATGGAGACACAAAATTGTCTATAGGTAAGGTCGATTCAACACAAAATAAGTCTAGCCAAAGCCAAGTTGATATAAAAATATGACAATAAGAGTGAAAATTGCACTTCACTCTAGAAATTATGTACTCTAAAAATTGCCATAAAATTGAAGTTTAATCGATTATCATGGTTTTCTATGGTATACAATTTGGTCTTCTAGGAACAACACATGTGACAAACATGTAAACGATTCATCAACCTAAATGCCATTCTTCAATGCACCAAAAGCACCACATTTGAAGGAAGTAAAACAGCAAAGATTTCACAACCAAAGCATATTATAAGGTAAGTTGCAGAGACGATATTTCATCAGCATGATGAGCAGAAAATGCAAGCTATGTTTAATGGCATCACACACCTTTTGAGCCAAATCCACTGTCGCCCCCGGAAGTGGAGTCTAATCAAGAACCTCGACCACCTCTGGTGTCGTGATCCTCTCGAGTATCAACGGTGCAATCCTCTCCCTGAGCTTCAACCCACGGATGCCCGCATCGACGAAGGCAAGACAGGATTTTGAAACAGCTTCTAGAGGCGGAGGAGAGGGCCGCCACCATTGATGCACAGAAGAATGGCAGAGGAAAACTGGGTTTGGGGTTGAGATCGGAAGCAATGCTTCCCGCCATGACGTTTTCCTTTTTTTTTTTTTTTGTTGATTTTTAATGAAATATATCTCTTATTAATCTCCATCAATAAACAGATGGTTTCGTTGAACCGGCCAGTTCGGTTCACTCAGCTTCCGAGATAACCCCACACAAGGTGTCACAGTTAAAAACAATAAAAACCTAAACTCAACAACCGAATGTAGCACAAATTTAGCTCAATCTAGAAAGTTGGAAGAAACACAACTTTACGAGAATTATATCGCGCAACACGCAAAGAATTCCCGATGCTTCGAGATACATGAACAAACACAGCCGAGCATACAATATGAATACCAGATATGAACAATCACAGAAGGTTGAATCAATCCTAAGGACCTGAGATGATAAGCAGCAGTATGTAATGGTTTAGGACCCTCTTCAATGAAAATCTTACCCGAAAAACAAAGGGTATGCAGGAATGCAGCTTCGGTGCCATAGTATCATCATTGCCAATGGTAAGATTCAGATAACCCTCCTGTGTCCGCCAAATGCCCAAATCTGCACCCAAAAAAAAACTCCTTATCAGTTGCATTGTAGATGTCTTTTTAGGTGCCACTGAAGGTTGAATTTGTTGAAATTATGCGAGGGAAAAAGTGTCGTTTGAGATAAGAAGAAACAAGAGCTACTTTTTCTCCTAGTCTTCAAAAGGATTGACTATGGTAAGTAGGCAAAGGGAAAAAAAACTTGTTTCTTCAAGTAGTGTCGATAAATACTTAACATGGTGGTTGTTGTGTCGAGGTCAAGATACAAGGGATTATAGAAGTCTGCTAACTATAGTAATCTAACTATAACCTCGATTGGGGACAGGATTAGAGGAACTAAAGTCGGGAGGAATTTGGCCATGTTGAATTTAGTACTCCAAGCTCGCTTTGCTTATAAGCCATAATTTCTTCTCTAGCTGAATGTGAGAGACTGCCCTTTGATTTACCAGAAGCAGAAGAAGAATTAGTAGCAGCTTATGGAATAGAATATTCAGGTATCAGATTTGGTTTATTTTATCTTGCTTCATACCTAAATCTATTAGTTTCTCCATTATTTATAACGATTCTTACTTAGGTGGGTGGAAGTTATCTATTCCATATATATCTGTACCTGAACTTTTTGGAATAAAAAAAACAGCTGGAGTCTTTGGAATGACAACTGGTACCCGTGTTTGCTCTGTTCCAACTGATCATGTTAGTTCACACCAGTAAAATCTCACACCATTCATGTTTCATCCATCTTAGGCACGACAGAGCTAGTAGGTAATCTTACCAACTTAGAAACCTAAGAAAAAAGAAAAGCTATTCCTATCCACCTTAAATTGGATTTCAGGAAGCAATACTAGAGAAATGGGCACATGGTCACAAGAGAAAACTATAACCTGGAAGTTTTCAAGAATTAGAGTTGTGCTTAGATTTATCAAGCTCTACTACGACAATCAATCTCTATAAGAATCATCAGCAATCTGTATATGGCCATTGGTCGTCTTCACGTATTTTAAACATATAAACTCTGTATACAGTTTATAAAAAGGTGGCTGCAAGAGATTCACCTTAAGGTTCTTGTCCCAACTCCCTGTGCATAAAGCACTGCCATCAGAAGACAAACCTAAGCAGCTAATGCGCAAGTCATGAGAATTTTGAAGCGTTCCCAAGTTCAAAACCACCTAAAGAGAAATGAACACGCACAAACAGAAATCATATCGTGGTTAATTTTGCTGAAAACTATGCATTTTTTAGGATGGCAGGAAAGTGCATTTACCTCACCCACTAGTGTATCCCAAACACAACAATCACCACTGGAATAACCGGCAAAGAGTAGCCTTCCAGATAAAGAAAAGGCAATAGACGTGACAGTTGGGACATCATTGTCGTCATGCTGTTGACTGTAAACTTGAAGCTGATGTCCAGTTCGCATATCATATAACCTGCATGTGCTGTCATCTGAACCAGTTCCAAATCTCTGCCCATCAGGGAAGAACTTGACAGTGTTAACATCTCCTTGGTGACCATGATATGTCCGAACTGCACGGCTAGCAATTCGAGTATCCCATAACCGTGCAGTTGCATCACAGGAACCAGAGACAAACATGTTGGAGTTCGAACTGTTGATTGAGACACTGCAGAAATAAACAAAGAAATTGCATGTCAGAATATAGATTTAAACTAGATTATTAGTACAACTGACAAATTTCATGACTTTTCATATCCTACATATTTTCTTTTCATCAACCAGGATGGAAGCTCGTAGGAGGGAGAGGCATTTGGGATTCAAGTTGGTATGTTAAATTTAAATTTACATCTTTAAATCTTCAAACTTATAGATCCTCATGATATATACTGAAACATGTTTTGATCAGTGTTTTTATACATGAAAATCCTTATAGTTTTATTAATGTCTCTGATGATCCATCATTCCATTTGCTAGCTTAAACATTTTATAATATTAATCACAGGTTCTAACCTTGACTGAAGTATTAAACAGATAGAAAAATGTGCTATACTTAGGTAACTTGTATGTTAAGCTTCTGATATCATGTTTAATCAATTCATATGGGCAGAGGAAGTGACAAAGCTATCAAAGATGCTACTAGAAAGAACTACACCCAAACGTGTGGTTATGACAAATAGTTCAATTGTAAGTTTGGAAAATGCTACCTGAATTAGTTAAATTATGCCTTTATAAAAGGATATTATTACCTCAACACATCAGCTGTATGTCCGGAAGGAAATTCTCCACCGAAAACTGAAATTCTTTGGCCAGTTGTGACATCCCATAGAACACATGTTTGATCACCGGAGCTAGTAATCAACCGAGACTCCTGATCAGGAACATACTGACAAGAATACACATAGCCTTTGTGCCCCGTAAGTACCCTTGAGACAGGAATGTTGTCTCTTTCAACACGAGAATTGAGATTGAAAATAGTGCAGGCGCTATCAAGACCTCCACATGCAACAGATTGCCCATTTGGTGCAAATGCACAGGTCATAACCCAGGGGCACTGAAGCTTTATAGCATGTGTCTTCTGACTCGTTAAAGCATTCCATACAATTAGACGTCCATCCTGAGAAGCACTGACTATCCAGTTCCTTTCAGGTGCCCAGTCCAATGAATAAACCTGAATTCTTAAAATAGAATACATTGGTCCGCAATCTAAAATAAACATGCTAAAAATGTAAAATTTGAGACAAATAAAGTTGTAGAAAGAAAAGCAAATACAAGGTGACTGGCTATTCTGAGTAATTCTCCACCCTACCATATACCATTACAATATAAAAATAGTATGAGGAATTCAACAGGTCCAAGCTTATTATGAAAATAGCAAAGAAAAATTCATGTAGCAGGGAGTGGCAATGAAGCTGGACAGAACCTGTTTGTCTCATATGGTTCCCAATGCCAACCTAAGAGAACTGCTATCCATCGTTGCCTCACCTTGTTCAGAGTCTATCAAACAAAATATTGTGCTTGATCAATTAGTAATAGACCCAAGTAGTTTTCTCCCCGGCCGCACTCACCATCTTATTAAGTTTGAAGTAGCTTGAAAAGTATGTACATATAAACTACAACTATTTTTCAGAAAAAAGGGCTAGAAATAAAAAGTGTCACTTCATATACTGATGTAGAACATGTTAAACTTCATCTTTTTTTTTAATTAATTCTATATAGTTTTATGCAAATTGCTTATGAATTGGATGGGACAGTTTTGTGGACAGATAAAGGCATAAAGCAATATGGAATATGCCTCTTGCTATGAATGGTATCCTAACATTGCAAACTGAGCCAAACATTAGCCTGGGTGACATCAATCAAATATAACAAAGAATTAAGCCAGGTTGGCGTCACTGCAACCAAGGCCCAATCAGATGTTGTGTAGCACTATAGCTAGGGCTGTAAACAAGCTGAGCTGAGTCAAGTTTTGGGGTGTTTAAGCTTGTTTAATAAAGTAATCAAGCCAAGTCAAGCCGAGCCAAGTTTAAAATGAACCAAGCATTTGAAATGTTTGTTCAAGCTTGGCTTGATTTATTTTTTATGAGCTTGAGTTTGGTTCGTTTAGATGTTATCGAGCTCTTAATTCAAGCTTGGCTTGAGCTTGGTTAGAGCTTAATTTGTTTAGATGTTATCGAACTCTCAATTCAAGCTTGTTTGATTGTTTGAAACTTTTAATTGTTTGATTGGTTATTGAGTTTGATAATTCAAACTTATTTATTTTATTTTATTTATTTATTTTTATTTAGCATATTGATAAGAGTTTTATTAATGAACATGAACATTGTTCGCGAACATTAACGAACTGAACACATATATGTTCAAGCTTGTTTGTTTAGTTTAACGAGCTATTCAAGCTTGTTTATTTAAATGATCTTGTGTATATTGAACGAATATAAACAAATTCTTACCAAGACGAACACCAAGCTTGTTCACGAACGTTTGGTTCATCTAACTCATAACTCCAGATACTTTAAACTAACTAATGTGTTTCTATCATTCTTCAAAAACAATGGCCAGGTAATTACATATCTACAATCAGTCAATCAGCCAGTAATTGCAAGTCTCTCTCAGATGGAGCAAAAGATACGATTGTTAAACTCACCAAATAAAAATTACATGGATAGAATGCCTAATATAATCATGCTCGTATGTACATCTCTACCCGAAAAGAACTTAATGCTCACATTTGCATTTTCACAGTCAGTTTCAATAAAGAACGTAGTGGACTAAGGTATCCTTCAGTGTCACAATGAGATTAAAACTTTCCCTCCATATGCATAAACAAAATTATTTATCTACAAACACTTGATAGGATTGCAAGCTATTGTGAACTAGAATGCCAAAAAATCACAAAGGAATTACAACTCCTAGGTCCTGTAAAATGACAGAATAATAGGAGAAATAACCAGCCCCAAGAGAATAGGAGGAACATTATTTCATAACTATAAACACATTAGACTAAACCCTGATCATCTTATTGCAATATAACTGTGCTTAGCTCTTCAATTTTTTCCTCTATATTGCACATCGGATTTTAAAAAATACCAACTAGAATATCAAGATTTTCTTAAAAAGGAAAACTAGTTTTAAGCATGACCATCAGGAGTTTACTTCTTAAAATACCGAGATTTTGAAAGAAATATTTGTGTCAAAATGAAGACAAATATTTAGGAAAGTGTTTAGTTTTGTTCACTTTCGTGACGCTTTAGAAACATCATTAGCTGCATGTTATAGAAAGTTTTTAAAAAGTCTCTGGCACCAACGAATCAAATAAGAAAAAAGTAAAGCATAAACTCAACAATTCAACCCTCACCAAAAATAGCCAAGAAAAATCAACCAACCTTGCCAGTGTGACCCTGCAAGATCCTGCAGCAAACGAGATCTGTGGGGCTGAAACTAATTGCTGATCTCCCTTGGCTCTTAGCATACCCAGCCACTGAAACACGCACACAAGCGTAAGCCTAGAGGGCTAGTCATATCACATGTAAGAAAACCAGAGAAACATAAAAAGAGAGGGATCCCACCATCAGTATCGAGAAGCAACTGCCTCCTCTGCTTCAATCGCTCCCTCAGAGAGTTCACCGTAGCCGTTGCAGCTGCGTGCCGCTCCTTAAGCTCCGCGACCGACATCGACGAAGCCCAACCCTAGCTCCAGAAAAACCAAACTGAAGAAAGGGAAATCCAGGGCCTCCTATGATGCTTAACCTCCCCGTGAGCTCGATCGGCGCCCTAATCGCCTGTTTCAGTAGTAAAAATCACGCCTTGAAGGAGCAGGCCGCCAGAATCGACCGAGCAAGGAGGCGGAGGACGGATCAAGTCAAGGACGGGGAACGGGAAGAAGACGACAAAGTGCCACTGACGTCAGCGATCGAAACTTATCCATTTTGTTAAAAAACCCAAAAGAAAGCAAAATTACATGAGTCCGTTAGAGTTAGGAATATAAAAGATAATACTTGGTATATTTTTTTTAAAAAAAAACCTTTTTCAAAAATGCTATATTTTGTTTTTATCTTTTTCCATCCATTTTTTAATTATATTTGCTAAGGGTGATTATTATTGGAATCCCAAGATTATTTTTAATATGATAAACTAAATTAGATTAGGTCCTGTTTTAGTTTGATCCCTATATCTAAGTGTGCAGGAGTTTAGGAGCACAGGAAGTCAAGCGAAGACGCGGCTAGCGAGAAGGACGGCACGAGAGAGAGTCGACGGGCTCGGTGCGTTCGAGGGACAAGGTGTCGCGGAAGAGTACACCGGTGGATGAGAAAAACATACGCGACGTTCGAGGGACGAGAAGCCGGAGCGGAAGCCTGCTCGAGGGAAGAGAAGGTCGGAAATTGGGTTCGGGTGAGCCCTATTCCGGTGGCCGAAATCATCCAAGCGAGTGGAGCTGGAGCGGAAGACCCAGACCGAGGTGAGCAGAACCGAAGCAGAGGACCTGGACAAAAAAAAGTCAACCATGTTGACTTTGGTGGTCCGGGCGCCCGGAACTCAACTTTTATCACAATCGACTTGTACATTGACTAACGCATCAGGGATAGAATTCTATCCCACTCCAGACGCCCGAGACCCTTCCAAGCACTCGGAACAGAGCTATAAATATAACCCTGATTTCAGTAGCTCAGATAACAACTTGTAATTCCTTTCTTTTTGTTCTACTATTAATTGTGAGTTGTTAACGTTGTAAGAGATTACTCCGCCTGAAGGAGATCTTCATAAAGTGCGCTTCATTCTCCTTGGATTAGCAATCTTCTGATTGCAAATCAAGTATTTCTCCTTGTGTCTTTGTCTGTTTAATTAGTCTCTTAACTTTTATTACAAGTGTTCTTAATTAAGTTATAAGTCAAGAAAGGGTTGAGTTTGTTTGTGCAAGACAATTCACCCCTCCCCTCTTGTCGACTTCCAAGGGACCAACAAGTGGTATCAGAGACAGGACGCTTCAGAAGAACTAACCGTTGATTGAAGCAAAGAAACCAATGGCCGGACCAAGCATCGTTCTACCAAAATTTGAGGGAGAATTCGCACACTGGAAACGCCGAATGAAGGTATTTCTAAAAACTGACTTTGAGATTCGTTTAATAATCAAGTATGGTTTTGTAGTTCCTATGAATCAAAATGGAGAGGAGAAGGAGGAGAGTTTTTGGATGAAGAAAGAACAAAAAGATTCCTTAGCAAATAACAGAGTGAAATATCACTTGTTGAGTGTACTACCGCCTCAAGAAGTTAATCGCATTGGGAGTTACTCGTCGGCCAAAGAACTCTGGGAAAAATTCATGGAATTCTGCGAAGGCACATCCGAAGTCAAGTTCACAAGACGAGATATACTTCGGAACAAACTAACGAATATCCATCTGTAAAGAGGTGAGAAAGTAGTGTAGGATCGAATGCGCTAGAGGGAAGTGAATAGCGCTCGTGGCTTTTCACGTTCGTTTTAAAACTATCGAGTAATATGCAGCAGAAATAAAAGAAACAATGCAAACACCAATATTTACTTGGTTCGGAGCCTGTGGTGACTCCTACTCCAAGGTCCGCGATTGTTGATCGCTTTTGGTGGGCAATCACTATAAGTTCGAAAATTCTTTACAATTTAAAGTACAGTATTAAAGCAGTAATAAAAATTATACCGACAACGGAAAACAGTAAACTTGAAGCTTCTAGTCGTCGGAGTCTTGTTACAGCTTTGTTGAATCGTTCTTTGAGCAAAGCATGGAAGGAAGATTGCGATTTTGAGTGATGTACAAGCTGATGCTCGAACCAGACTTAAGTAGCCTGTTGAGGGCGCCTTCAACTGCATGGAGGGCGCCTTCAACTGCATGGAGGGCACCCTTAAGCCCCGGGTCAGCCGCGTGTGGATGAGCTCCGCACTGCTCGCAGCTTATCTGCCTGAGGGCGCCTCCAAGCCTATAGAGGGCGCCCTCCACCCAACATCCAGGGCACCTCCAGCTCCATGCAGGGCACCCTCGGCTTGCTTCCTATGCTGTTTCGGCAAAGGCACCCGAGGTGCCTCCAAACTCCATGGAGGGCACCTTGGAAATTGTTCATCTAGGCTTTTAGTTCTTTTTCACTCCATGTAAGATACGTTAGTACAAAATACAAAACATATCATGTAAAATTAGCACAAATAAAACAAGATTAATATAAGAATTTGAGTTACTAAATTGTCCGGTTCTGACTTTGGATTTCCATTCAAAAACCTTAGGTCGAACTGATGTCTATTGTTCCCTCACCGGGGAACACATCCTCACCTACTCCAATCAGGAGAGTTTACCTGTTGCCAGTCTAGTCATTCAGACCGACTGGACTTTTGCTCAGCACCCGAGGCTTCCGGTCTTCATGCTGGACGTCCGCTCCATGACCCGCCCAGACTTCCACCCGGTTTGCGACTACCAGGATTTCAACCTAGAGTCCCCGACTCTAAGATTTTTGCCCGAAGCACTCGACTTGCCAAGACTTTCTGCCTAGGTTTACCACCCCTTAGGACCTAGGGTTACCACCCCCTAGGATTTTCCACCTGACTAACCACAGCTAGGACTTTTCTTCACCTAGGGTTACCACCCCATAGGGGTTTCCACCTGCCTAGAATCCATTAGGACTTTTGTCTAAGACAACTTAGAAATTCCCTGCGAGTTCAATCAAACTTATTAGATCATAAGACAACTTAACTTTGGACCCTTTGATATAATCAAAACTCAGGTTCGATCGTCTGGTGCTCCCTGTACCAACAGGTAGTCAACCTACACATGAAGGTAAAAGAATTAATCACCGGACTCGAAAACCTCGGTGAAACAATAACCAACTGGGACTCGGTACGCTACGCACTCAATGCCTTTCCCAGGACTCCAGAATGGACCTCGATAATCGACGTCTACTACATCTCGAAGGACCTGGAGGTAAGTATCCTAGAGGAACTTTTTTCTACTTTAGAATTACATAAAACCAGATGTGCAGGTACAACAAAAGAGTCAAGCCAGACTCTGGCGCTAAATGCAACCAAGAATGATGAACTCGTGTCAGGCTCAAAAGAAGATCAAGAAGCTTACATGGTAAGGAAATTCAGAAAATTTTTTATATCTAACAAATTTAAAGAAATGCAGAACAAGAAAAATCCAAGAAATAGAAGAAGGGTTCGATGCTACCAGTGTCAAAAGGAAGGACACATAAAAGAGAATTGCATAGAACTCAAGGAAAAAGACAAGATGGCTAAGCAAAACAAGTACAAGACTCTAAAGGCTACTTGGGACGACAGCTCATCATCTGAGTCAGAAATAAAAGAATATGTTGGACTAGTACTGATGGCAAATCATGAAGAGCAAAGCACCTCAGAAGCCAGCATCGATGAAGGGGGAAAGACTTCAGATGAATGTAGCGAAGCAGGGGGAGAATCAACTTCAGTCTGATATGGTAAGTGAGGTATGCCTCTTACCTCCCGATCAACTCTATTTTGGTATTAAATCTATGGCAAAATCAATGTACAAATTAAAAAGTAAAAAATGATAAATTAAAAAATGAAAACTTAGAAATAAAAAGAATTTTGGTAAAATCATGTCTAATAGAAGATTTTGAAAAAGTAAGACTTGAAAATGCTAAATTAAAGGAACAAATAAAAAACTTAAAAAATTCTGTATGTTTAAATGTTTCTGCTTTAAATGTTAGAAACTATAAAGGATTAAACTGATATTATAGATTTCACAAAGGTCAAATCAGAAAAATAGCAAAATCTTATATCCCTAGAAAATACCTGATTAACTCTGTAGGAAGAAACATATATTGGGTTCCAAAAACTTGTATAAATTAAAAGTGAAATTATACTTAGGGTTTTCAGATAAAAGATTAAATATTTGAATTCATTAAAAGACTTTGTCTAGAAGTGGTTGATGATCCAATAACCAAGAAAGCCAAGTGTCTTGCCACAGCCTGAAAGTCAATTTCTGAATTGAATATTTAATTGACAAACTAATAAGTATGAGATATTTAAATGCTTTCAATTTCTGTCAATGATTTAACATTTATTAAAATATATTTACTTGACCTGCAAATTTCACTTAGAAATTGTTTTAATTGCAAGTTTCATTTAAAATTTATTTTGTTTACCCTTAAATTTTATTGAGTAGCCCAGCTTTTTTTATGTGATCAAAGGGGGAGAAGAGAAGGGAAGATTAAGTCTAGGGGGAGGTAGTTCAAATTTAAATTATGAATTTTTTATTTTTTATTTTTTATTATTACATAATTGCAACTTTACTTACTTGGTATCGTAATTTTATTATCTTTACTTTATAATTGTTTTACCCTAACTTAACTTGGGTTGCTCACATCAAAAAAAGGGGGAGATTGTTGGAACCCTAAGGTTATTTTTGGTGTGATCAACCAAGTTAGGTTAGGTCCTGTTTTGATTTGATCCATGTGTTTAAGTGTGCAGGAGCTTAAGAGTACGGAAGTTGAGCGGAAGACGCGGTTAGCGAGAAGGACGACACGGGAGAGAGCCGATGGGCTCGGTGGGTCCGAGAGACGAGGTACCGCGGAAGAGTACACCGGTGGACGAGAAAAACGTATGCAACGTTCAAGGGACGAGAAGCTGGAGCGGAAGCCTGCTCGAGGAGAAGATCAGAAATTGGGTTCGGGTGAATCCTATTTCAGTGGTCGAAATCACCCAAGCGAGTGTAGCCGGAGCAAAAGACCCGGATTGAGGCAAGCAAAACCGGAGCAGAGGGTCTGGACTAAAAAAAGTCAACCATGTTGACTTTGGTGGTTCGGGCACCCGGATCCATTCCGAGTGCCCGGAGTCCGGGCGCTCGAAACTCAACTTTTATCACGATCGACGTGTATGTTGACCGACGCGTCGGGGATAGAATTCTATCTCACTCCAGACGCCCGGAACCCTTCCAGGCGCTCAGAATAGAGCTATAAATATAACCCTGATTTTATTAGTTCATATAACAACTTGTAATTCCTTTCTTTTTGTTCTGGTATTAATTGTGAGCTATTAACGTTGTAAGAGACTACTCCGTCCGAAGTAAATCTTCATAAAGTGCGCTTCATTCTCCTTGGATTAACAATCTTCTGATTGCAAATCAAGTATTTCTCCTTGCGTCTTTGTCTGTATAATTAGTCTCTTAACTTTTATTACAAGTATTCTTAATTAAATTATAAGTCGAGAAAGAGTTGAGTTTATTTGTATAGAATAATTCACCCCTCGTCTCTTGCCGACCTCAAAGGGATCAATAATCATTTTGTATAGTTACAGTTAATATGATAAATAAATACATATTTTAAATATGATTGAGAGTTTAGTTAAAATTAAATCAATCGAATTAATTAAAATTAAATAAAGTTTTTAATAAAAATTAAACAAACTGATAATATAGTCAAAAATTAAATTAATTAAATTTTTTTAACAATGATAAAATTACGAGAGATTTAACCAAAATCAAAATTAAATTTTTAAAAATTCATCGGTTTAATTTTTTATTTCAATTCATTCGATTAAATTTAATAAAATATTTTAAAATCGAACCGAATTAATCAAATATAGCAATTTTTTTTTTAAAAAAAATTGAAATACCAAACTAATTAAATTAAAATTTTAAATTTTAACTGAACTTTTTCCCTCTAATTCTAAATCATTTTTATCAAACCTAAGAAATTCTGATTTGATAATAAATGTTATGTTCTATTCTATTTGAAGGTCTCAAGAGAACAAGTTACACAAGCATCCAATAATAATTAACAAACATCATTTAACTAACTTCTTACTCTTAAAATCATCTCTTCATTCCTCACCTTCTTCTACCATAAACTTAAACCAAAAACCCAAAAAAAAAAAACTTATTCCTCATAGCTTTTGCCTTCCTCTTCTTTATCACCTTCTTCTCATTGGCCTCCATTGTACACACACTTGGAGTAACCTATTTCCAAATACAAAATAAGAAAATATTACAATAAATAAATTTTAATTATATAAGGGTATGTTGAATATTTTAGAATTGTAAGGGATCAAAATAAAATCAGAAGGGTGAATTGAAAATTTCCTAATATTATTTAGTAATATTTAAAGACAAAAAGGCCAAATTATGAGTATCGGATCCGCGTACTCGGGTTGTCGGTGGTGAGGACGGCGGAGCCGCCGAAGTCGCAGTCCCCGGCGTTGCGGGCGGACACCTGGTAGAACTCGTTCATCGCGTACGCTGCGTGCGATCGGACGGTGTTCGGATCTTCGCACGCCCCTCCTTCCTGGATCGGACCGCAGTCCACCGCTGGCTGCCCACAAGCATAATCCAGGCTCGCCTGCAGCTCCGCCTCCGTTGCCCCCTGTTTCGGCACGCACCACCTCTTCCCCTCCGACCTCTTCGGCGACGGCGCCGTCGTCGACGAGTTTCCCTGCATCCCATCACCGTCATATGCCGTCAAAGTTCAATCTTGCCCAAAATTACGCGATAAAATTTTCGATTTTTTCCTTACCTGGGAAGCAGGGGCGCCGGGGGCGGCGGAAGACTTGGCGAGGCCTACGTCGTAGGTGGGCGTGAGGTCGGGGCGGTAGAGGCCGAAAGAGCGCTCGGAGGTCGGCCCGGGCTTGAGATCCTCGTCGTAGAGCGCGAAGATGTAGGTGTCCGCTGACTTCCCCGGTGCCGCTGGCGTTCCGGCGAGGGAACGCAGGTGCGCCACCAGGCCGCCATTGTACGCCTGAGCGTTCTCCACCGTCGCCCCCTCTTCCCCTGTGTCTCCCTTGTATGGCCAACCAGTCTCCGCCACCAAGATCTCTACCCCCGGGAATCCCGCCGCTGCGATTGCCGCCCTCACCGCGTCCACCTGCGCGTCGAACATGTTCATGTATGTCGCCCCCGATCCGGCGTCGTGCCGCCCGGCGTTGGGCTGGAAGAGGCAGAAGGCGAGCGTCTCCGGCCGCGGGTCGCTCTGGTACGCGAAGTAAGGGTAAGGATTGATCATGAAGGGGCTCGCCGTATCATCTAAGAAGGCGAGGACGCCCTTAAGCGCGGGGAGGACGTCGGCGTGAAAGGCGCCGGAGGAAGGAGGCTCGGAGCTGGCGAGTACCGACATGATGTTGACGGTTGAAACCTTGATGCCGGCGGTGGAGGGGGAGGCGGCGACGAGGGCGGTGCGGAGGTTCTGCATCGCCGGGAGGAGCTGAGCTGCGAGCGCTGAGTCGCCGGAGCTGAAGGCCTCGTTTCCGATAGCGACGAGGGAGATGGAGGTGGCGGGGTGGAAGGGGAGTACGTTGGCGGAGACCCAGTTGGCGGCGGCCATTGGGTCGGAGGCCAGGGCGGGGATGTCGCCATTTGAGGCGCCGATGACGACGGAGATGCCAGTGCAGGCGAGCGCGCGGAGAATATTAGGGTTCGCGCCGTAGAGGCGGACCTTGGAGATGGTGGTCGACTGGAGGAGCTGCGCCGTCGCCGCCGGTGGCGGGAGATTGTCCGCCACCTCGCCGTAGTTAACTCCGATAAACGACTGCGACTCTACAATTCCACCATTAATCCATCAAATTTGCATCAGAAATCAAACTTTCTTCTCTACATTCAATCTCTCCAACTCAAAATCATCACAAGGCTACTCGAAATCCCGATCAAAACCCGCTTTTTACTGCCTGCAACTGTGCAATCACTGGAAGAAACTAACAAAAAAAGCGCAATTTTGAAAATTAAAAAAACTTGAAATTGCACAACATCAGCTCAAAGACGTCAACTTTTTGCCTAAAAAACAAACATCTCACAGCTTTCGATCGAAAAGACAGAGAACTCACTAGCTAAAGGGAGGGCGAGAAAGAGAGCAGCAGCGATCACGAGGCATAGGGAAATCCTGTAAGCCATGGCGAAGAAAGCTGAGAGCTCTTTCGCTGCTTTAAGGAAGAAAGCTGAGAGCTCTACTAAAATGGGTAAAGAATCTTCAAGATCTACCAATCATACCTGACAGAAAAAAGTATGATGTGGAAGACGAAGGAGGAGGAGAAGCAAGGAACCAGATCCCTGAATGATTTCCAAATTTACCATTCATATCTTATAGAAAATGATGCGAAAGATGAAGAACAAGAAAGGCTTGCAAAAAATTACTTTATGAGTTCTAGGATACAGCAAAAACTTTACCAAACTAGTTTTGCACAAATCTGTCAAAATGAAAGATTATTCACCATATTACATAATTCAAGTTTCTGAAAAATAATCAGAAGCTAAAACTCTGCCCTAAAGTGAAACTCCTCTATGCCCTGAAACTATCGACTGAACAGTGGCAGCAGCAAAAAATTTTCTTCAGCATGGGGAATGCATCTCAGGGTTACTGCCCTAAACTTGTGCCTTACTTGTATCATATGCAAAGTTTGAAGGAAGATATGCAAGGTACTAGATGCTGCAAAGATTGTGTCAATTATTCGTTTTCAAAAAAACCGCCTTTTGAAGCTTCGACTGGTAGCTTGGTATGTGCGAAAAAGTAAACCGGCACCGATTCCGATACCGATACAAACACCAACACTGATCCCAACTCCAACCTTGACGCCTTCGTGAAACCATGAGAGTTCGCCATCCTCGTCCACGTAATCTGCACTAGGTTGAAAATTATCATAGTCCATGTCTGTGTTATTCTCAGACCTGCTGTCTCCGTATCCTAAACCCTGTTACAAGTTAAATGTCAAAGAGAGTGATGCAATTCAGCACCTCAGCACATTAAAGGATAAGAAACATTTAGCCGGTCCTAAATAGTTAGCGCAAACATGATTTGATGACGAGGATAAATCATATTCCCAATAAGCTAAGACAAAACAAGCACATAGACTCCAAGAACTGCTAAAATGACTTATATGGAAGCAGAGCCAACATATATATCATTCTAATTCAATAAAATCAATGTTAACAGCTTATTTGGCATCCTTTGATTCGAGACTAAGATCCCTGCCATAATCATGTGAGAGAATGGCATAGTATGTCAATACATATTGATGAAGTCCTATCAATATATTCTATCAACTCTCCATAACATAATTAGTTACTTGTTGAATCTAATTTAAGAAAGAACATAGCGTTCTAGTGAAATTAACACAAACTAGTATTTCAATGTTCTTAAAGTAGTAACATTTATATTTGTCTCACTGAATAGTTAACAAAAGACCACCAAGAAAAATACAACATAGAACACCCTCTGTTAATCAAACAGAAAAAAACCATGCTGCATTATGCAAAGTAAAAAAGACAGTGATAACGCAGTTAGTATCATGGAAAGGATGATAAATTTGTTGGACTTCATGTGTGGACTATTGTGTACATTACCTGTGAGACATCTTTGAATGGTAAATCTTTCTTTGCATCTGTGGAGCTGTCATCAGGGATTGAATTTCGCATTAGCTTATTTCGGAGTTTGGTTCTGCCAGAAAGTTTCATAGTCTTAGTCAAGATAATGGGAGACCCTGATGAACATGCAGCAACATAAACCTCAATTAGAGGTGCAACTGCAGAAGATCCTGAACTCTTAGTCTTGTCCAAAAAGCGAAAGGCGGCTGAAGAAACAATCTGGCATTTGATGCCCCACTTGCTTTTATTTTTCTTCGCTTCAGCACTGAAACCATTACTATCTCCTAGCTCCAACACTCCACTGAGCAACATATCATCTCCTTCCCAAACATCAAACCTAACACTTCCAGTCATCCTTATGCAATCTGTCCCAACAAAAGTAGCTTCTTCTGACTTCTTATCCATCCTATCTCTTCTAAGCAAGCAGGAAACAGAGTCTGAATAAATACCACTTCTTCTTCCATTAACTTCCAAAATGGTATCTGGAGTCAAGGAGGTGTGCTTGATAGTGAGATACTCAGGTGTCGATTCATCAACCTCGTAATTGCTCAATCTCACATAGAAGACTTTCAAATCAAGCCAAGGTGATGACTTGGGAAGGTAAAGAGGGTGGATGATGATGTTCCTATTATCCTCATTCCTATGGAACTTGGGCAACTTGTGGGCAGAACCCATGTCGAAAGTGAGCTTTTCCCCCCTATATTATTCTTGTATTTCCAATTAATCGCCACTTTTTTGTCATCGATAGGAAGATGAACTCAGTAGACTTGATGCTGCTTCATCTGATTATTCAAGCAGTAGAAATAATTGATAAAACTGCAGATTTAAACAACAACCTAGAGCAGTCAAATATCTAAATGAAAAGGCATTAAATTAACAATAAAGAACATTCAGTATTAGAAAAAACAACTAAAAACTATATATATATATGTGTGTTTTTCAAATGATCTCTTAATTAAACACATACTCGAATAATCAAAACAAAAGAGAATCGGGAGTAGAAATCAAATAATCATGCCCAAAAAGGCAAAGCAAGATCGAGGGCATCTTATTTCTCATCCAGCTGGGAAGATGCGCTGATCTCAACACTGTTATTCCCCGAATGGACCAAAAGCAAAAGACAATACATCACCAATAAAATTGCAAATCTTCGTTAAATTACAAAAGAAAGGTAACAAAATCCAAATAGAAAAAGAGGAGGAGACGGAAAACTAATAATTTGTGATTTGCACGCAATCAAAAAGTTTTCTCAACAAATCAAGAAAAAAAAAGGGGGAAAAGGTAGACGAAATCGAGGTTACCAGCAAGGCGACCAATCTCTCAGCCTGAGTCCCAATTGCTTCTCCAATCACGGGCTCGAGGATCATCCACGCGTGGTTTTGAACAGACCGACCAAGCAATCGATTGGGGCTGCAAGGCCACAAAATTTTCTTCCAAGTGGATGGAGGAAGAGCAGGGAAAGCGACGGCTACCGGTGGAGGCAAATCGAGGACGAGGAGTTGGCGGATTCGCCGACGTCGGCTTCGCGTTGTGGATAGAGATCGACGACAAAAATCGCGTTTTTCTGATTTATTTATTCTTCACGACGAGAAAGGAACGTCGCCTCATCGGCCCAGCGAAGTGTTCATAATTTAGGCCGCGTACTTTTAAGCCGGGCCGGTAGATGAACCGGCCCACACATTGATCATGGTTTGACCGAACCAGGAAAGAATTTAAAATTAAAGTTTCAAATTGGGAAAATAAATGAACAATTTTTTTTAAAAAAAAAAACACACCTCCTATTTTTATTATCATTAAAATAATATATTAAGAGTGGCCCATCTTAATTTTTTCTTAAATTATTCTTTTTGCCACTTATTTATTATTACGATCAAAATTATGAGTAATTTTGATATATGTTAAAATAATTTTAAAATAAATAGCTCAAAGTAAGAGATGGATCATCTTCAAATCCTTCTTTTCAGCCTCTCATCCAATGTAAATGTAATGTGTTGGCGTCTAAATTAGAGGTGGGATCACATTTATCCCCCTTAGGTTCGACGTTGAATCTAATTCAATAGGTTGATCACTAGGATCCAACCTTGAGTCGCCAAGTCGGATCCAATTCGATGTATTGATGTCTAAATTAGAGGTGGAACTATCTTCAATTCCCCTTGATCCGACTTTGGAAATGATTTGATGGTCGATCTCTAGGGTTCGACTCAGGGTCTCTCAACTTGGATCCATTAAAGGTTGGGCAGCCACCTTCAATCCTCCCTAGGATCTGATTTTGATCTGACCTAGGATCCCTTGGCTTTGATTTGACCTTCCTAGGGTCTAACATTGATCTGATTCAATAGGTTGATCATTAGAGCATCTCCAACCGGTGCCCTTTTACACTATTTTGGTGTAAAAAGGGCACCATATCCTCTCCAATGGTGACCCCAAAAATTATACCAAAATGGTGCAAGTAGAGATTTTTTTAATATAATATATCATAATAGGCAAGTTATATTTAAAATATTTTTAAATATTATAAATTAATATGATAATATTTTTAAATATTTTTAAATATCATAATATTTTTAATATTATAAAAATACTAATTTTAATTTTCTTAAAACTAAAAACATAATATCATAAAAATTAATAGTAATTATTATCGTAATAAAAATATTTAACAAATTAATATGTATGTTGAATAATAAATTATAAGATGGAAAAATAGAATATTCTAAAGAATATTCCTTTTAGTGTAGGAAATGGTGTCTCATGGTTAAAGTTGGAAAAAATTTTGGTACTCAAATGACATCAAATTAGTGTTGAAAGTGCACTAAAATAGAGTTTGTGGTTGGAGATGGTCTTAGGGCCACCTTGGGTCCCTCATCTTGGTTATCCAATTGGATTGGTTGGTGCCTACTTTCAATCTCCCTTATATTAAACCCTAAATTTGATTCAATAGGTTGACGAGTAGGTTATTGAATGACCGATCCGATCAAAGATCAAACCCTAGTTGCTATAGGAGTTGATGGTGAAGAGGACAAGTAGTAAGGAGACAAAATGAGAGCAAGTGGGGGGAGGAAATGGACGGCGCAAAAATCCAACAAAAATCTTTGACCACATCATCTCATGCCTCCCATAAAATCTAGGCCTTGACGTGCATTGCATGTTCTATTCATTATTGTCACACTTTCCCCTCTTCCATCAATCCTTGTGGAGTACAAATGAAGCCAAAGAGATACAAAGCTTATCCACCAACTCATTTCTACTTTAATCAACTCCATTTACTCATCCTTCTACTAACCACCCAAAAAAAGGAAAACAAATCTAGGTCGAATCGGAAAGAAAAGTTCTAACGAACGATCGCGAAGCATCCCGCAGGGTGCTATAGCTTTGTTGGGTCATTGTTAATGGTTCTAATCCAATCACCAAACAAAAAGGGGGATGTGGATGTAGAATTCATTGGAGAATGATTGTCGTATAGCCTTCAATGAGTGGTGTTAAGTTAATGTTCTTCCCCCCATGTGGTGCCACACGAGTTGGTCGTATAGCCTTCAAATACAAATAAGTAGAAGAATACATAAAGGGAGTCCAAGTCCTTTTCAACTTTGTGCGAGAAATATTTATAGAATGAGTGGTGTTAAGTTAATGTTCTTCCCCCCATGTGTTATATTTTGATTAAGGTCATTGTCAATGGCTCCTATTCGCGAGTACTAACAAGATAATTTGTCGACAAAACTAGTCCAAGGAGGTTTTCTCGCAAAGGTCTATAATTTAATCTCAATTGTTCACTACAATGAATAGGAGTTTCATGAGATTTTTCCTTGAAGAAGCCCTTTACGCAAAATCACATGAATGCTTGCTTAAAAGCCGCATGATCCGATTATAATTTAATCTGGGTTGTTTGTTCACGAGTGAACTAGATTTCCTTGTGACTAGACTCTCCATCCTAAATTTTTCTTCTGATACAAATAAGTTAGTAACAATAAAATAAAATAAAATTTATTTAAATATAAATAATGATATAATAATAAATAGAATCAAATAGAAAGAATCTATATATCTAACCTCATTTAATAGGATAAAGTTTGATTGTTATTATTATATACTCTTTTCGTCCTAATTTTTTCTCGCGTCAACTGTGATGTGCTGTGGTCCATCTTCTATGGTTCCTGAGGGTGAGCCCCTCTGCCTTTGGCACAATAAAAACTTGCCCTCTTCTGTTTCAACCTTCATCAACAACACACACCACCTTTGAACTGGCAACCTCTGCCATGCCACTTCACTCTGCAACCTCAGCAATCTCTACTGTTTGTACATATAATAGATGGAGAGACCCCACTATCTTTTTAAGTCTACCTTTTTTTTCATTATTTGACCACATTTGCCTCGCCATGGTCTCTTTTTGTATAAAGCAATGTTGTGGTTGATGTAAAGTTATGAGCTAGAGAAAGAAGAAAACGGTCTGAAGGTTTGAAGATCTCGTCATTGTTTTGTTGTTGTTGTTTTTGGGTTTTCGACACTTGATTTGATTTCAGGTATATGTTTGATTTGTGAAGAAGATTGAGAAAGACATTGGATTCTGAATTCTTGAATTGCTGGCATGGGCAAGAAGAAGGGTAAGAAGGCAATTGCGGGGGAGGAGTCATCTCGAAAGAGAGGCAGACCTTGCAAAGCAATCACAGGAGAAGAAGAGGCGGTGAAGGAAGAGCGTGCTGACAAGGAGGAAGAAGAAGAAGAAGTAGAAGAAGAAGAAAGTGCAGAAGAATCCAATAAGAAGAGGAAGAAAAGGAAACCGAAACAGAAAGAAGAAGAACAAGAGCAGAAGAAAGTAGAGGTTTCTTCCTCGGCTGCTGCCAGGAAGGATGAACCGAGGAAGAGGAGGAGAAAGAGTCGACAGCCTCATAAGAGTGCTTGATTTGATCAAATCAAGTTCTCATTCCATCCATCTCTTCTTCTATCTGTTTCCATGGTTCTCCATTTCGATTATGTTAGCACAAATCTGGTGACTTGTTTGTTTTCTTTGTTTTTCCACTTCGATTCGCATGGATTGGTTCCATCACTTACCTTAAACATGTATCAGAAGTTAATTTTTTTCCCTATCAAATCTAGACAACTACTCGATGCTTATTGACTAGGATTATACATCAATTATCATTCTACCTGTTCATCTTTTAATAACATATTGATTGTTACTCTAACCAGGGATGAAAGTGAACAGATCTATTCTGCGACATAATTTTTTAGCAACGCAACTAAAGCAACATTTGCTAAAGTAGCCTCTCTCTAAAGTGATTAGCATAAAGTAGTTTCGAATTAACTTGACTGTACTTTACATGTCATCTGTTCATTCTAAATATCTGATGATAAAGAAGTACAACTTATGTAAAAAGAATAGCTAAAAATAAATTTAGGAAATCGATAGGACTACATGATGACTTTGAGAAGATATAGAGATAGAACAATGTAATGCTACCAATTCAACAGATGAAAAGAAAGAAAATGAATATGATGTTATTGAATTCTTCTTTAGACAAACATCTTTGGTTCATTTTAGATTTTTTTTTTTTGACTGTCCAAAGTTAGGAAATATAGGCGAAGAGTCTAAGGTGTTGATCCTCTTTCATCGACGAACATTGAGGAAGAATCACAACACAGTAAACATGCACCAGTAAGGATAAAAGCTAAAACTTTTTTATTTTTATTTTTTTAGTTTCAAGAATCAGACATGTCTACTTGAGGAGAGGAATTGTAAAGGAGGCGACATATGAGAGAGTGAAAACTTTCTCTTATTTTGTCTACTAGAGAGGAAAGAAGGAAATATGAGAAAATGTTAGGAGACCTTTGATCTTGCTTCTTCCATCGAGGTAGACAAGGGATCAAAGCTGAAGTTGTAGGATCGTGTGGAAATGTCCCTTCTATCTCTTTACCTGGGCTCGATTCTGTTAGTATCCCAAGGTAGTTTTGATGTGATCAACCAAGTTAGGTTAGACCCTGTTGGTATTTAACTTGTGTTTAAGTATGCAGGAACTTATGGGCTCAGGAAGTCAAACGAAAGACACCGCTAGCGAGAAGAACGGTACGGGAGAGAGCCGACGAGCTCGGTGCGTCTGAGGAATGACATGCTGCGGAAGAGTATGCGGGCGGGCGAGGAGGCGCACGACGTTTTCAAGGGGCAAGAAGCCGAGCGAAAGGTTGCTCGAGAATGCCAGAAAATGGATTTAGGTAAGCTCTATTACGGAAGGCCGAAATCACCCAAGCAAGTGGAATTGGAGTGGAAGACCCGACTCAGGCGAGCGTAACCGAAGCGGAAGACTCGGGCCCAAAAAGTCAACAGGATGGTGCTCGAAATTGAATCTTCATCCAAACGCGACGTGGTGCGTTCCGTTGCAACAAGGATAAAATTTTATCCCCCTCTAGATGTCTGGAACCCCTCCAGGTGCCCCAATCAAGGATATAAATATAACTTTGATCCCAGAAGCTAAAAACAACACTTGTAATTGATTTGCTTGTTTATTCTACTACTGTGTGAGTACTTTAACTACTGTAAGAAGCTTCTCTGTCTGAAGGAGATTTATAATGAACTTTCAAAGTCTTGGATTAGTAATCCCCTAATTGCAAACCAAGTAAAATCTCTGTGTCTCTTCTTTTCTTGTAATTAGTTTATTTTTGTACAAGTGTCTGTTTATTTTAATCAAGTCATAAAGATTGAAAAAGATATTCTTGCGACAATTCACCCCTTCTTGCCGGCCGTAAGGGACCAACAGATTCCCACAAGCAAACAAGCCCTAACGTTTTAGTTTAACTAATCCATAACAGCCTTCACCGTTGTCATTATGTATCGTTCTTGCCCCTTGTATTTTTACTCATTACATCATTTACCATATCATCCAAACATAATTTTGCTAAAAGCCCACAGTAACAATTTGTTGTCACGTTTTCGGTTTGTCGCTTCATCAAAGAAACTAACATTATCCAGAATTCCTTATTAAAGACACAATCAAACATGATATCTTTTGCATCACCATAATCATTGTTGCAGAAAGGACAGTTGAGTTATTGCACCTACTTGAAGTAGAAAAATTACCCTAGGCTAGCTTCAACAAGATCTTGACTCTTATGAAAACTAAAGTTTTTGAGATTGTGTCACAATCTGCAACTAATCAGTCGTCTACTTTCTTATCTTGAAAATTGTAAGACTTTCTAGCTGAGAGATTCTCATGCCGATCCACCTTCCGTATTCAATTATCTAGACCAAATGAACACATCAGTATTCTCCCCCTCATTGAGCTAATAAAAAGCAAACCACATGAAGGCACATACAAAATGCAGACCTCAAGCTGAAGTAGTTTGCTAGGAATTCTTCTAAGGATGCTAAGGCAAACTTGCTCCTCTCGAGGAAAGGAAGCACTTTTGCCAAATCTTATTCAGCTTCTTTTGCGATTATCATCTTCCAGTTGAAGATACAACCGTTCTTTACATTCTACGAATACCATTAACCTTGTCCAAAGTGAAACAATGAACAATTATGAAGTAGATAACAGAGTCAGCTAAAACTGTTTTCGTGTCAGCCAGAAAGATACAGTGCAATATTTAGTCCAACTTAGAGATTTGGTAGTTGAAGGTAGCTGAAGTGGGACAATCAGCTACGGAGCTACCATGTTTGGTGGTGGAATTAAACAATCAGCTACCAACAATGTTTGATGGTAGAAAAAACCATTAGCAACTAAGGATTTGGTAGTCGACAATCAAAACAAAATCCCTTTTTTTCTTCCTCAGAAACCATGGATCCTCACAAATCTGTCTTCTTTCTCTTGTTTCTAACATATTCCAACTAATTCACGATTCCAAACAAACATACTAGGGAAAAAAAAATACTCGGAAGAGAATTTTCAATCTGACCTTGTGATTTTGCTTCCTAAATGTTAGCTCATTTGGCAATGTTGTCTTTGATGGTTGGCTTCTCACTGAAGCGGTATATGGCGACGCCGACTCGTTTTCCATGCAGCGGCGGGTCGGTGTGCAGCAACAATACGTCGAACACCTTCCTGGCCTTGCGGAAGAACACGGCGTCCCTCTTCTTCCACCTCCTCAGATGGGCCATCACGAAGGAAATCTCGCCCTTCACCAACGCCCGCAGGGTGCGCAGCAGCGGGTCGATCAGGTGCTCGTAGTAGACGACGTCCGACGCCAGGACGGCGTCGAAAGCCGGCTTCCCGTCGAGTAGAAAATCCGACGCGTCCTCGTCCTCCCCCCACCGCAACTGGCGCACGTCGAGGGCACCGCCTCGGGCAGCCACGGCGTGGGAGTTGGCGTCGGCGTTGAAGCGTAGGTTGGGGAGGACGTGGGGCAGGTCGGTGAGGGTGACGCAGGCGCCGAGGATGGCGGCGGCGGCGATGCCGACGAGGCCAGTGCCGGATCCGAGCTCGAGGATGCGGATCGGGGAGGGATTAGCGAGGGGGAGGAGGAGAGCGGAGGGGCGGCGATCGAGGAGGGACACGAGAGAGGCGGCGGCGGGCCAGAGCTGGAAGGAGAGGCCCTGCGAGCGGAGCTGGCGGACGACCAACGTAGATTGGACGGAGCTCAGATGGCAGCAACGCTCTCCATCCTCGCCGCTCGCCTCGCAACCTAATGCCGCAGCCTCGTCGTCTGCATGCACTTCATCGTCTCGATTTCGTTCTGTATCTCCTTCGCCTCCTCCATCGAAGAGGAAGAGAAGGCCTGTGTTTCCGCAATCGTTATCTTCGTTCTCCATTTCTTCGCCGGGAATCGGTCAACGGCGGAGGCTAGGGCTTAGGGCGAGCGAAATCACTTCATTTTCTGATGTCAATTATTCCGACCAAAGTCAAAACATTTTTGCCATATTTACAATTTTTTTTAACGTACTAATTTTATTGGAAAAATAAAAATATCATTTTTTTTAAATATTAAACAACGCCCCGTTTCATCGCATATCATTTTTTTTACATGTTCTATCTATTTTTTAAAATTTAGATTTCATTATTTCTCTATTTTTAAAAAAAAAACTATTTTAATAGATTGTATAATGAAAAGCGATTGATATAATATTAATTAATAGTGATCCGAAATAAATTATTTATATTATAATACGACGAGACAATATCGATGATAAAAATGAAATGTTTATTTTTTCATTTTAAGTTACAATATAATATTACTATTGCTGATTAAAATTAAAATGTTATTATAATATAATATTGGTAAGTTGCTAGCTGAAATTAAGTGTTCATAAACCGTATTACTATAACACCATTAAAAAAACAGTTTTAAAAAATAAAATGTACAATAATTAAATGAAACACTCTTATAATAACTAATAAAAAATAGTGTCCTTTGGACCTTTGATAATTTTAATAAAAGAAATGCTTTTTTAGACAGTAAATAAATTAAACGTTTAAGGTTGATATAATTTAGTTTGATAAGGGTTTATTTATATTTATTTAATATACATAAAAATCAACTTGTTTAACTAAATGAATGAAGTTGAATATATATATGTCATGAATAATATTTGTGAATAATATTTATAAACAATATTCACAAACAATATTCATGAACTAATTTAATCAATAAATTTTTTATCAATTTGCTAAATAAATAAATTTTTAAAATGAATAAATAAATTTCTATTATTAAGTTCAATGACGGATCAAATAAACTGAAAATATAAATTTTTTAAAGAATTAAATAAGTTTAAATTGAGAACTCGATAACATTTAAACGAATCAAGCTTAAGCTAATTAGCTTAAATCAAGCTTGAACTTATAAAAAAGAAATACAATCATTTTAACAACTTAGCTCATTTTAGGCTTGACTCAGCTCAATTTGATTACTTTATCAAATAAGTTTGAATATTATAAAGGCTCAACTTGTTTTGTTTACAATCTTGATTAGATTAATATTTTAAAATAAATTAATTTTAATTTAAAATTGGAGAAATTGCTTTAAAATCCTCATGCAAAATTAAACATTTGCATACATTTACATTCAGTCCCTGTATTAGACTTTCTTTCTTCCCGATACCTGACTAAACTAATTTGTTTGTTTCAACTCCCTAACTCATGCGAAATTATCAACTTGTCCTCGCATTAAATTAAAACCCTCAAATATTGCTTATCTCTCTTCCAACTGCCAACGCACTCCCTCCCCTTACTTCGAGCCTTTGCGACTCCAAGCCATCGGAGACGCAGTCCCTGACTTCCCCTCCAAACCATTGACAACTTGATCTCCACTTATTTCGACCCTAAAGCATCTCCATCAACGTTGAAGGTAGAAATCAGAGAATAGGCAGAGCCCTACTTTCACCTTCAACCCAAGAATCATCAGTAAGTTATGATTTTTTGCCCTAGATTTTGACTAATTTGTTATTTTTGTGCGAAAAATTGAAACTTTAGGTCATGGGTGTTTTAGTTCATAGATGTTTTCGATTTTATGAGGTTGATGTTGAATAAAATTTGGTTTCTGTTCTGGAATTGCAAATTTATGAATGAGTTTGTATTGCATCTTCTTCAATTTAAAGAAAGAATGAGATATGTGGGCATTTTGTATTGATGATCAATAAACAGAGTATTATACCCAATTTAAGTAGTACGATGCTCAAAATTTGTGAGATTGAATAAAACTGAGTTTGTGAACAAGATAGGGGTCGGGTTTAGTTTTCTGGTTGGGTTTGTGTTATTTAGAGAAGAATTGATGACAAATTTTTATTGTTTAGTTCTTGAATAGAAAAATTCTTAAATCATTAGGAAATCTCTGGAAAAAAAATCTTGAATTGTATATGAATAAAGTTTTTATCTTCAGTTTTTATATGATTGAATCGAATGTTATGTTTTTTAGATTAGGTTAAAATGGATTCTAGAAGTAGGTCTTGCAACCTTGCATTTTGGGTAGTTGTAAGTGCAAGAACCAGTTGTTTGCGATTTCAATTTTCAATGGTTGTAGTTTGACGAATATATGCGAGTTTTGGCAAAAAAAATATGTGGAGATTACTCTCGAATTTATGATTATGTAATATCTAGCTCCGCAATATAAGATGTATGTGATTTTGAATGATGATGATGATGCGCTCAATATGATACATTTTCATATGTGTATGAAGCTGAGCGTGATCGATGTGAGGGTCAAGAGTAGAAACGAACATGTCGACGACAGCCTGAATTTGGGGAGGTAACATATATGTCGACGACAGCCTGAATTTGTATCCATCTTCATATTATGGTTTTGATAATATTATATGTTACAGTCGATGATAGCCTAAATTTGGGGAGGTAACATATATTGTATCCATCTTCATATTATGGTTTTGATAATATTATATGTTACATCTAGTACAAGTGCATATGATATAGTTAAGTTGACTCTATTAATCGTACCAAACTGGTAAGGGTTGAGTAGGAACAGACATGGTCAAGGAGTGATGAGGAGATCGAACAGGCCCCATTGCCGAATGCTATAAATGCTTGGACTAACTGTATCCATGGCGAAGGGTAAAGTTTCAAGAATGCTGTTGATTTTAGAAGATGTGTTAAAAACTATGTTGTTATTACAAGATGTTCATTTTTTTATAAAAAAAATTGACCGCAAGAAGGTAATTACTATTTGTAGTGAAAGGAGTTGTGGATGGAGAATTTATACTTCAAAATATAAATCAGATAGTATATTTACAATCCGAAAATGTAACTTGTAACATACATGTGGTGAGAACAATCTACATAGTAGAGGCCATCCTAAAGACAATGCAACTTGGATTGGAATGTGGTGAAAGATAAATTGAGAGGAAAGCCCTCTTATCGCCCTTGTACAATTTAGAAAGATTTATAAAGAGATTATGGGGTAGAGTTAGACTATCACAAAGTGTGGAAAGGCAAGGAGTTAGTGATGCATGATATTCATGACATAGAGAAGTGATGCTATGATATGCTAAAATGGTATCATCGTGCTATTGAAAAACAAATCTTGGTAGTGTTGTTGAGTGTGAGATTAATCTCGTAACATCTAAATTCAAACGGTTATTTATTTATTTATTTATATGCATATGCAGTTGGTTTTCTTACTGGTTATAGGCCGTTGATTTTTTTGGATGGGACTCGTATAAAGAATAAATATAAAGGTTGTATCCTAATTGCTATGTCAAAGGATGTCAACGATGATCTTTTCACAATTGATTATTCTGTAGTGGATGCGAAGAATGACGCTAATTAAAAATGGTTTTGTTATCATTTGAGAAGTGTCCTAACTTTGTGTCAAAGTATTTCGTTCAACGAGTTCACTTTTTTCTCCGACAGACATTCTAGGATTATGAAGACAATTGAGCAATTATTTGTGGATAGTCACAATTCATATTATTTAAGGTATTTAGTGGATAATTTTATGAAATAGGTAAATAATTAATTTTTACTTTTGTCCATATACATGTTTTAAATCTAAAATGATTTATTTGCCTCATTCTAGGTGTTGCAAAGTTATTCAAAACATAATAAAAAAACACTAGTCTTCAATATTCAAGAAAGCTATGGATGCTTCATTTTTACAAGAGCATGAACAACATATAAACAATATCATCGACTCCATGCTACTTGCCAAAGGGTTTATTATACAATCTCATCCTTAAAGTTGGGCAAATGCTTTATTTCTTGGTGGTAGATGGGGTGTTATGAATAATAACATAGTCGAGTGTTGGAATAATTGAGTAAACTAACTTGTTATCTCCCTATTATGGATATGGTGGACCACATACACATGCAGATCATGAACATAATGCACTAGCGACATGAATCAACATTGGCGATGGTTAAAGAATTAAGTTTGAGAAAGGAGAAGGTTATTTCTAAAGTATATCTTGAATCCCAAAATTTGAGAGTACATTGGTAATATAATTGGAGGTTTGAGGTAGTTGATGGTGAAAAATCCTTTGTTGTCCATTTAATGGACAAGAATTGTTTATGCAGAGCTTGGCAAATCAATAAGCTTCTATGCAAACACGCTTACATCGTTATTGAGTCGAGGTCATTGTCGTCATATAATTTTTATGACAATTATTTCAACACTGGAATGTATCGTCAAGCATACAAAGAAATTGTTATCCAATACCAACTTTTGACATGAACAAGTCAACTCTTGATAAAGGAAATGTAATCAATGCTCCTGATATACGCAGTCAGCCAGGTCGTAGGAGGACTAAGAGGATACCATCTCAAATTGAAACATGTGTATCAAAGTGTTGTTGTTGTCATCAGAAAGCCCACAATAAATGCTTGTAAAGAAGCTATATAAACTAGTTATTGTTTCATTAAAATGGTGTTTAAGTATTTGATTTGTCGTTTGTTGGTAATATATGACACTTAGTTTATTTATGGATAGCTTGACTAATATTTTTTTTTTAATACTTTTGCAGAAAAAAGAGATTGCTATAAGGAAAATCAAGCATGATTTTACGTACTATAAGGCCGACATCGAGTAATAGCATTGGTGATTTACGCATTGTATGATGGGTTTATTTTTGAAAACCTTATGCAAGACTCGATTTGTCTGTTTATGTAATATATGATCTATTATGTTTTTATATGTAAACATGTATGAGTTGTGTTTGTGGTTTATGTTGACTTTGTATCATATAATAATTATTGTTGTGTTTGTTGACGATGTTAGGAACATGAATAAAATGTATTTGTATTTTGATATTTGATATGTATCATTTTCTATACTTTGGTTCAAGTGGTGGGATTATGAATGACCATGTCCAATTTCGACAAAAACTTAAGTACAAATGTTGATAAATTGGGTATAGGATGTCTAAGGATGAGTACAAATATTGAGAATTTAGGTATATGATGATAATGACCAATTAATTGAAATATGATACCGTATACATGTTTAATATTGACAAATTAGATATATGATATATAATGGTGTTCCCTGAGTAAATATCCAAGAACGTGTGGTATACAATGCACAATCCCTTAATTAACTTGAATTTGGATATATTATACCGAATCAAGTAGTGTTTTTAGTGGGGTGTCACAAGAGTTCTTAACCTTAGTCCAAATGTAACCGATAGTTTACAAATTGTACTAATATTGTGTAAATATATACCTAAATTGGAGTCAAATATGCCTGAATTTTTTTAGATAATGAATTTTAAATGAACTTACTAAGCATGACAAAATCTCTATAAGCAAATGAGATGGTCATATTCATCTCCCACAAGTAAGAAAGGAACAAGAAACAAGTTCATGTAGAAAATAGTTACGGGTACATTCATCCAACTATTTTGTATAAGAGATACATGCATCCAACTTAAACAAGTCTATTATCTTAATTAATCACTAATATGCAGAGAATCCAATTTGTTTATTAACTCTTCATATATGTCAACGATCTTAGATGCATTTCTATGGTACTTATCAACTAACGCTAACTGAATATTGATTAACTTTGATAATTCTTCAGTTTGCTTCTTTTTTGACTAGAACTTGAAGAGGCAATTGAAGTTGACACCGAAGTCAAGCTCAAACCTCTTTTGGAAGTAGGGGTAAAGGAAGAGTGTTGTCTCTCCTTGTATGAATTAAAAGTTGTCAATGCTTCCTCTTTACTCAGATACCATTTGTGCAACGCGCTGCTATATTTGTTAACTTGAGCATGAGTTTCTTCCCAACTGTCATAAACATTGGGGTTCCTTCCAACAAAAATAATATACATTTTCCCCTATATTTACAATAAACAAACATTCCAACCATAAATCTCTTCTAAAACAATATGTTGAAATAAAATCTTAGGACTCACCATTTTAGCACTCAAATCTCTCTCATCGTCGCTTCCTATCTTGCTGTCGCTGCCTCTGTTGCTGTTGTCACTGATTTTAGAATACAGATCGAAGTTTGCAAGAGGGAGTTGGGAGGGAGAGGATTGATATTAGGGAGTTGGGTGGGAGATGAGAGATTAGGGGTTGGTATAATTTTATTGTCTCTACTTTAACTTTTAAGATATTTTACCTAGGCACGTGAGGATCACATGCACAACAACGGTTAAGTATTTTGTTTTAACAGTATGGTAAAGATATATTTCAAATGAGGGGGCTTTGTACCTAAATACTCAAATCTTATATAATTATACTCAATTAAACTATATTTGTACTCAATTAAATTATATTCATACTTTATTTATGATAATTTATACCTAATTAACTGTACCTAATTTATACATATTGATGATTGATCAACCTATTGTAGATAGCGAACTGAAATCTGATAGCGACGTTGAGCCTTGAATTTGATAAGGGCTTTCCATTTGCTACCGTATAATAAGCCCAGAGTAGACTGCTATCGAATCTAGCTATCCATAAGTGACATACTTAAGATACAAATGAATAGGAAGAGAAAGAGATTAACGAAACATAGCTATTCTTCGCACCGAGAAAACATTTAGGTAATCTCGTTATCTCCACGGGCGTTGGGTTAAGGGCCTGGAACCATAATCACACCTTGGAGAACCAGTACGAAAGATCGTCTATAGGTTTCTTCCTCCCACACCATACTCTAGTCAGGTAAGATTACACTTTCTTAAGAGGAAGAGCACAGATAAGCCAACCTTTTCTTCATCAGCCGATGATTCTCGTCAGGATAGCCATTTAAGAGCGATAGTTGATTTGTAGTCAAGAGGAGGACGAGTGATGTTGAGTTGTCTTGCTTGTCTAAGTCATGTCTATTATGCTAGTTCCTCTATAGAGCGACAAAAGCAATCCTTGGTCCAGACTTTTCGTAAGCTAGATACCAAAAAGAGCCGAGCTACTCAATTGGATAGAAAATATATTTGATTTAGTTTAAATTGTACTGAATGAAGGTGGAAGTATACCTCATTGTAGAATTTTTGTACCTAATTAAACTGCATTTGTATGATCAATGACATATAAATTTGGACATTTAATTATACCAAATTAACATACAATTATACTTAATTTTGAAAATTTTGTATCTAATAAAGTGGAGCAATAGTGTCATTGACCCTAATCCACATTATATGATCAAGCATGTACATAAGGTGATATGACCAAAACAACTCACAAACATTAACCTTTTATAAAATTTGGTTATGAGTGTATAGCACATCATGTGAATATCCCATACATTTTTCTCTTCTATTTATGAAGTATTGACTCTCATATTGGTTCATTCATATTTATGTTAATATGACTTTTGCTCTACCAATGGAAATAATCATCCATAGCGATGCTATTGACCACACTTAATGTGAAATAGTAGGTTCCACAATATCCTAATTAATGCCTATATTACGTCCAATTGTAACTGATACTTTACAAATTGTACTGAAATTGTATACATATATATTTGATTTCAGTTAAATTGTATCTAATAAAGTGGATTATGTACCTTATACTACATTTTTACATAAATTTGGATATTTTATGGATTTATAGATACATTATACTAATAAAGTGGATTTATACATAACTTTCTACAAGAACTAAGTTGAATCCATATTATATAATCAAGTATGTGCATAATGTGATATGGCCAAAACAACTCACAAACATTAACCACTTCTAAAATTTAGTTATGGGTATATATCACATCATGTGAATATCCCATACATTTTACTCTTCTACTTGTGAAGTATTGACTCTCATATTGGTTCATCCATATTTATGTTAATCTGACTTTTGCCTTATCGATGAAAATAATCATTCCTAGCAATGCTATTGCCCACATTAAATGCGTAGTAGGTTCCACAATATCCTAAGTAATGCTTATATCGCATCCAATTAATTGTAACTGATACTTTACAAATTGTTCTAAAATTGCGTACATATATACTTTATTTCATTTAAATTGTACATAATAAAATGGATTGTGTACCTTATACTATATTTATACATGAATTTGGATATTTTATAGATTTATACATACCTTATACTAATAAAGTAGATTTATATATGAATTTCTATAAGAAATAAGTCGAATTCATATTATATGATCAAGTATATATATAAGGTGATATGACCAAACAACTCACAAATATTAACCTCTTCTAGAATTTGGTTATGAGTGTCTATCACATCATGTGAATATCCCATACATTTTCCTCTCTACTTATGAAATATTGCCCAAGTGATTATGTATCATCATGTGATCACATATTCACATGCAAAATATTCTCCTATTGTAGATGATACTCATTTCGATAGGAATTATACTAGATTTAGTAAACATTATGCTTGATTTAGAGGAAAGTATACTTGATTTTAGACTTTTTGTACCTATATTTTATCACATAACTCTAACAAGTTTTGATAGTCCTATTGTAGATAGTGCTCATTTTGATAGAAATTATACTAGATTTAATAAACATTGTGTTGGATTTAGAGAGAAGTATATTTGATTTTAGACTTTTTGTACCTATATTTTATCACATGGCTCTAACAAGTTTTGATAGTCTTATTGTAGATAGTGCTCATTTTGATAGAAATTATACTAGATTTAGTAAACATTGTGCTGGATTTAGAGAAAAGTATACTTGATTTTGGACTTTTTGTATTTATATTTTATCACATGACTCTGACAAGTTTTGATAGTCCTATTATAAATAGTGCTCATTTTGATAGAAATTACACGAAATTTAGTTATAATTGTGATAAATTTAGAAGAAACTATACCTCATATTGGCCTTTTTGTACTGATATTTCATACCTAATTCATAGTGTCATCATTGACCATTATGTCCATTATGATCAATGATGTCTCTTAAAAATATTTCGAGCAATAGTGCCCTAGATTATTGATCGACCTATTGTAGATAATACTCAATTGGCTACAAAATATACTAGATTTTAGTATAAATTATCCTGAGTTTTGGAGGAAGTATACCTAATTTTTGACCTTTTGTACCTATAAATTGTGTGCTCAAGTTGTCATCACTCAACAGAATTTCTATGGAATAAAAATCATATGTCTATCATCATTATAGCATAAAAACTAACAGTACAAAAAAATTAACCATCACATCTATTTTTCCATAAACAACCTAGAGGACAGAATACTAGTCCTACATAGTGTACTATCCTTGACGGCCGGCAAGAGGGGGGTGAATTACCGGAATTTACTTGGTTTGTAATCAGGGGATTGCTAATCCAAGACCTTGAAAAGTGCACTAAGATTCTTCTTTGGGCAGAGTAGTCTCTTACAACGTTGAAGCACATAATTACAAAGCTAACTAAGAAAGGAATTGATTATAAGTGATGTTTTTAAGCTTCTAGGACTAGAGATGTATTTATACCCTGGTCGAGGCACCAGGAAGGGTTCTAGGTGCCTGGGGGGAGGGAATTTTATCCCCATGGCAACAGAACATGCCACGTCATGTTCCTGATAAAAACCTGCTCCGGACACCCAAAAGAGTTCCGGGCGCCCGACCAGAAAGTTAACTTCTAGTTGACTTTTTGGTTCGGGTCTTCCGCTCTGGTTCCGCTTACATTGGTCTTGGTCTTCCGTTCCAGTTCCTACTCACTTGGGTGATCTCGACTATCCGGAATATGTCTCACCCGAACCCAACTTCTGGTCTTCTAGCAGTCTTCCGCTCCGGCTTCTTGTCCCTCGGAAATATCGCACGCCTCCTTCTCATCTGCCCGCGTACTCTTCCACATCACCTTGTCCCTCGGTCGCACCGAGCCCGTCAACTCTCTCCTGTGTCGTTCTTCTCACTAGTTGTATCTTTCGCTCGACTTCATGTGCTCCTAAGTTCTTGCACACTTAGGCACAGAGGTTAAATACCAACAGGACCTAACTTAATTTGGTTGATCACATCAAAACCACCATGGGGTACTTACAATCTTCTCATTTTTGATGCGTACAAACTCAAGTTAAATTAGGGTAAACCACAAAAATAATAGTTATAAAATAAGATTTTTACAAGTACAAAAATTAACAAAAAAAATTCTACCCTCCCACTAGACTTAATCTTTACTCCTCCTCCTTTTGATCTCATTAAAAATGGGGTACTTTAAAAAATTCTACTTAAAAATAATAAAAAGTCTAAGGGGCAATTAAAAAAAAAGTTTAAGCTTTGAATTTTTTTTAAAATATTTAAGGTAGAAAATTTTCATATAAAGTTGAAATTATCGTTAAAAAAAATTTCTAAAAAATTTAACATTCAGAAAATTTTAACATTTGAAAATTTTCTTATAATTAAGTGATGAAGTTCTAAAAAAATCACTTTTAAATAATTTCTAACAAAATTTTTGACAAACATTTGAAAGTATTTTTATAACAACTTATTGCTTATCAGTTAGTCAATTAAATACTTATTTTAATAATTGACTTTCAGGCTGTGGCGAGGCACTAGACCTTTTTAGATATTGGAGCAATAACTACTTTCTAGATAAAACCATTTAAAAATAAATAAATATTTAACTTTCTATCTGAAAGCCAAAAAAATAATCTAAATATGATTTTGGAACCCAAAATATGTTCCTTCCTACAAGATTAATCAGAAATTTCTTAAGAATGCATTTCTGTGATTTTTTTCTAATTTGACCCTTATAAAATCTATAATACCAGTTTAATCATTTATAGTTTTTAAAATTTGAAGCAAAAAAATTTAAACATGCAAAGCTTTTTAAATTTTCTATTAGTCCCTATACATTAGCATTTTTATTTTTTAATTTATTAAGCTCCTCTATTAAGCATGATTTTGCTAAGATTATTTTTATTTCTAAATTCTCATTTTTTTAATTCTTATTTTTACTTTTTAATTTGTACATTGATTTAGTCATTGACTTAATATCGAAATAAAGTTAATCATGAGGTAAGAGACATACCTCACTTACCATGTCGGATCTGAAGCTTGATTCTCCCCCTGCTTCGTTGTTTCGTCTGATGACGCTCCCCCTTCATCGATGCTGGATTCTAAGGTGCTTTGATCTTCATTGGCTCACCATCAGTGCTAGTCCGGCGTATGCTTCTATTTCTGACTTGGATGATGAGTTTTCGTCTCAAGTAGCCTTGAGATTCTTGTGTTTGTTTGGCTTGGGCCCCTTGTCTTTTTCCTTTTTGAGCTCTGGGCAGTCCTCCTTTATGTGTTCTTCCTTTTGACATTAGTAGCATCAAACTTTTCTTTTATTTCTTGGAGTTTTTCTGTTCTACATTTCTTTAAATTTATTATATCTAAAAAATTTCCTAAACTTCCTTACCATATAAGCTTCTTGGTCTCCTTCTAGATTTGAGTCTGACTCGGATTCGTCCTTCTTGGTGGCTCTCAGTGCAAGGTTCTGGCTTAACTCTTTACTTGATTCTGCACATATAGATTTATGCAATTCTAAAGTTGAAAATAATTCTTTTAGTGTACTTACCTCCAAGTCCTGTTGGTGCAATATCCCTCAGGTCAAGGCTAACCTGGTTGACCAAGCATGAGTCTTGGTTTGAGTTTCGATGTTTGACAAAACAAGACTTCGATGATATGGACAAGTGCAGGTGCAGTCGTTCATTTGGGGAGATTGTTTGGTGCAATTCCCCTCTGATCAGGGTCTGATCAGTTTGGTTGGAGAAAAGTCAAGTAGGTCAAGGTTGACCAGATACTTGACTGGGAAGTCCTAACTGGGATGTTAGGTAGAATGGAAATCCTGGTGAGTGAAGCCAGGTGAAAATCCTAGTGAGTGAAGCTAGGTGAAAGACCTAGTGAGTGAAGCTAGGCAGAGTGAAAGTCCTGGTGAGTGAAGTCAGGCAGAAGAAAATCCTAGTGAGTGAAGTCAAGCAGAGGAAAATCCTGATGAGTGAAGCCAGGTGAAAATCCTAGTGAGTGAAGCTAGGTGAAAGTCCTGGTGAGTGAAGCCAGACAGAAGAGAAGTCCTAATGAGTGAAGCTAGGCAGAATGGAAGTCCTAGTGAGTGAAGCTAGGCAGAATGGAAGTCCTGGTGAGTGAAGCCAAGCACGGGGGAAATCTAGATGGGTCAAGGTTGATTAGACATCTGGTGAAAGTCCAAGTAGGTCAAGGGAGTGTCCGGATACTTGATATGATGAGGAAAAGTCCAAGTGGCTCAAAGGAATTGACCGGACACTTGGTGAGGGAGTCCTAGCAGGTCAAGGGTGACCGGATGCTAGGCATGATGAACCAACAGGTCAAGGTTGATCGGATGTTGGTTTGGGGGCTTGGGACTTGGTTTTGGGCAAAAACCAGCAGCTGGATCGATCAGCCGATCGATTGGCTAGAGCCCAATCGATCGGCCGATCGATTGGGGTGTCCCCGCAAGAAGCCTTCGTCCCGATCGGTCAGTGGATCGATTGGGAGGCAATCGCGAGCGCACAGTAGCCTGCTGGATCGATCAGTCGATCGATCCAGAGGTCCCAATCGATCAATGGATCCTTGATTGAGAGATTGTATTGAGAGATTTCTTGTATTTGTTGTATTCCTTTGTTTTCTTCTTGTATTGAGAGATTGTAGGGTTTCTCCGCCTTTGGTAGTTACCATAAAGGAGTGTTATTTATAGTGGAGGGTGTGTGGATCCTTGGATTAGTCACCTCCTTTGGAGGTGGATACCAAGTAAATCTACTTGTTAGCGTTGTGTGAGTTGTTTCTTGTTCATTTCCGCTGCACATCGTTGAAGAAACAAGCAATGCCGACCACGAGCACGCGACGAGCTATTCACCCGCCATCCCCCCTCTAGCTACTTTTTGGTCCCAACAAGTCCTTCAAGATGTACTAAGCGTCTATTATTGAGGTTCATTCTGGATTCTTGGGAAAGGCGTTGAGCGCGTAGCGTACCGAGTCCCGATTAGTTATCGTTTCGCCAAGGTTGACTAGTCCGGTGATCAGTTCCTTGATCTTTACGTATAGTTGGGCTACCTTCTCACCTTTTTCCAGATGTACATTTGTTAGTTGATTTCGAAGAAGGTCTAATCGTGTGAGCTTCGTTTCGGATGTGCCTTCGTGGAGTTCCAGGAATTTCTCCTAGAGTTCTTTAGCCGACGAGTAGCTTCCAATGTGGTTGACTTCTTGAGGCGGCAACACACTCAGCAGGTGATATTCTGCTCTGCTGTTGGCGACGAAATCACTTTGTTCCTTCTTCGTCCAAAGATACTCATCTTTCTCTACGACTTGTTGATCTTTTGGAGCTACAAAATCATATTTAATAATTAAAAGAATTTCAAAATCAATTTTTAGTAATAACTCCATTCGACGTTTCTAGTGAGTGAACTCCCCATCGAACTTTGGTGGGACAAGGCTTGGTCTGATCATTGATTTTGCTTCGGTCGGTAGTTATCCTTCTGAAACGAACCTCGCTCTAATACCACTTGTAGGATCCTTGACGACCGGCAAGAGGGGGGTGAATTACCCGAATTTACTTGGTTTGCAATCAGGGGATTGCTAATCCAAGACCTTGAAAAGTGCACTAAGATTCTCTTTTGGGCGGAGTAGCCTCTTACAACGTTGAAGCACACAATTACAAAGCTAAACAAGAAAGGAATTGATTACAAGTGATGTTTTTAAGCTTTGGGACCAGGGTTGTATTTGTAGCCCGCCTAGAAGGGTTCCAGGCATCTGGGAGAGGTAAACTTTTATCCCCGTCACAACTGAACACACCACATCGTTTTCTAGATAAAAACTTGCTCCGGGCACCCAGACCAAAAAGTCAACTTCTAGTTGACTTTTTGATTAGGGTATTCCGCTCTGATTCAGCTCACATTGGTCCGGGTCTTCTGCTCCGGTTCTGCTCTCTTGGGTGATCTCGGCCATCCGGAATAGGGCTCACCCGAACCCAACTTCCGGCCTTCGAGTAGTCTTCCACTCCGGCTTCTCGTTCCTTAGAAACGCCGCACGCCTCCTTCTTGTCCACCCGCGTACTCTTCTGCAGCACCTTGTTCCTTGGACGCATCGAGCCCATCGGCTCTCTCTCGTGCCGTCATTCTCACTAGCTGTGTCTTTCGCTCGACTTCCTATGCTCTTAAGTTCCTGCACACGTAGACAAAGGGATTAAATACCAATAAGACCTAACTTGACTTGGTTGATCACATTAAAACCACCACGGGAAACTTACACAATAGTGCCCATATATTATATTTCAAATCCATAAGACAGACTCTGTGTTTCATAATTCTCATATAAATATTCATGATTTGACTATTAACAGGCTTACCAAACCAAAATGACTGAATACTGGTCTACTCAAGCTTAGGAAGTCATCTTGCCAAATGACAACACTAGATGGAGAGAAAAATTATTTCTATTACAAATATTGAGAAAAAGTGTTAGGATAAAATTTAACATATTCAAATTAAACTTACTCCAATTAATCCCTAAATAGAAATTCTATCAACATCTTTCTCTCTTCTTTTGATTATTCTTCATGGTCACAGAAATCACCTCTCCTTTTATATGCATCAATTTAATTCTTGGCAGGATCTTGCCATCCTTCTCAATATTTATGATAGATTTTATCTATGTGACAACATATTTAGTAATATAAATTAAAATTCATACATGTTTAGCAATAATATATAATAACACATAAAAACTATTAGACTTCAAAATAACTATTCTAGGTTATGCTCTATCTCGTCTTTCTTTTCACCACATGATCAACCCTATTCCTCACAGTATCCACAATAGAAGATTGAAAAAGATTGATCTTCTCTATTTTTTAAGTAGCAACGTCACTACCAGAAATATGTTCTTCACTTGAACCACTATTCTTTTCTCCTTCCAATCCATCACCATCAGATCCTATCAATCTAGTGTTTTCTTTATTCAATTGAGAAATAACATCTTTTACCATCAAATCAACATTATCATTTAAGTTAGGAGTTAGATCTTCATTCACTTCCACATTCAACTCAAATAACCCGACAAGTTCTGTCTCACCACCGACTTTGAATTCAATATTCTTATTCTCTTCAAAATTAAAATTTTCTTTCTCACCACCTATTTTTTCACTAATTGGTTCTGCCTCCACATCATCATTACTCTTTTTTTCACTGCTTGGTTCAGTCATCATCTTCTTATTAGCTAATCCATAATATTTCACACAATGTTTTACCATCAAAATAAGAGTAATGTAGTAAAAAAAATCTTATTATCATTACTTATCATAAATAATTTTATTATTTCTATATTTACCAAGGAACTTCCTTGTTTACTGCTTAGCAAAATCTCCTCATCCGAAAATGGTACTATATCCAAAACATTTTCATAATTATAAACACAACATCACTTCTACAATCATATTTAGAAAAAACATACTTAAAACATAGCAACTTACCCTGCTAAAATCAATGCCAGTAAATAATCTCTCGGTAGCATCACATTGGATGAAAATCTTATTCCTTTCCCAACGAAACAACCAAGAAAAATATCATAAAGACTGTGCATGCCCAAATGAAGGTATTCTTTCATATAACCAGGCCTGAATACACAAAGATATTATTACAATAATATGAAATATATCACAATCGCACTTCAAAAATTAAAAACTCACTATTAGGCTAACAGTAACAACCATCTACATACTTTTTTGTTTTTTTTCCAGCCTATTGCCATTACCGACGGTATGTAAAATAAGTTGGTGGCACACAAATCTCTATGCTGCATCTCCCCACGAGTAATCAAAGAACCTCGTCAGGTTATTAATGTAAGACATAATAAATCGAGGAGTGGAATAACTACCAACAGAAAAATAACAAAGTTAAATAGAAAGACAAATAAACGACCTAACAAAATTATCCACTTCAGAATCCTTCTCTGATCTAGCTAATCAAGAATTTTATCATGAATTGTAGTCCTAATTACGTTGCCGACTTTTCCTCCAAATAACCGAGCTACAAATTTGGACTCCATGTTGGCATCCAAATCAATAGATTGCCCCATATGGGCTAAACCAAGGATGATGGAAAACTCGGTCGATGTGAATGAAACTACAATGTTGCCATCAAATAAGAAAGAATATGAAGACTACTAGAATCTGTTTAATACTAAATCTATTCTGGTGTTACTAATTGACATCTCAGGAATCTCGAGCCATAGAGCAACTGGAGTGGTTTTGGTCCTCTCTTTTTGCTTATTACCCAAATTGGGTAACACTTCATCCAACACAACTTTAAAATATGTCAGTGAACAACGTGAACATGATTGTTCGCTACTTTTGCTCTTGCTCTTCTCCTCATATTTCTCCTTAACCTCCTTTAATTTTATAGCTATGATTTTCTTTCCCATTGCTGCATAAAAATAAACTACTTAATAATTCATACTATAAACTATAATTTATGGAAAATATGTGCATCAAAGTGCTTAAATTGAGTATATTGTTCAATTTATTGATAATCACTACATAACAACCATATATCTCATTTAATTAAAGAAGATAAAACATAAACACATTCATAAAACAGGTTGCAACTAGAAATCCAAAGCCCATTTTTATTTAAACAAACAAAATCAACCACACTCAAGTAACACGAACAATTTATAATTCATATCATAAAGTACAAGTCATAGAAAATATAGGCATTAAGACGCTTAAATTGAGTATATTATTCAATTTTTTGCTAATCAATATACAAAAGTAACATATATCTTTCAATTTTCAATTGAAGAAGATAAAACATAAACATAGTCATAAAATTACAATTTAAATATCAAAACTAATTTTATTTTAGATAGCAAATTAGATAACATCACCAATTTGAACTATTTATTTATTCACACCCTAAAGTACAAATCCTAAATATTTTGGACATCAAAGTGCTTAAATTAAATATATTATTCAGTTTATTGATAATCAATACTAAAACTAATATATATCTTTAATTCTTCGATTAAAGAAGATAAAACACAAATATACTCATAAAATTACAATTCGAATATCAAAACTAATTTTATTCGAGTCAGCAGAATGTGCAACACCAATAATTATAACAATTTATTCATTCATACCCTAAAGTACAACCCTATAGATTTTGACCATCAAAGTGCTTAAATTGAGTACATTACCCAGTTTATTGATAATCACTATAAAATTTATACATATCTCACATTCATTAATTGAAGAAGATGCAATACAAACTCATTCATAAAATTACAATGTAGATACCTAAACCTAATTTTGTTGAACCTCAACCTCACAAAATCGGAAACACTCATAAATGAAAACACCCATAAACTAAAATACCTATGAACTAAAGCTTCGATTTTTCATAGAGGAATAACAAATTAGTCGAAATCTAGGGTATACAAATTTTACTTACCAATGATTCAAGGGTTTAAGATGGTTTAGTCGGGTTCTGTCGTCTCACTAATTTTTGCCTTCAACATCGATGGAGATGGTTTAGGGACAAAGCCGAGGAGTGCGTCGCTTATGATTTGGAGTCGTGGAGGCAAAGTGTGTCGTCAAGTTTTGGAGTCGCGGAGGCGGAGTGCATCGTCGAAGTTTAGAGTTGCGAAGTGTTGCATCGGACGTTGGGAGATAAAGGAGAAGTTGTGTGTTTTAAATCCAAACGAGGATAGTATAGTAATTTCGCCAAAATTAGGGAATTGAAACAAATAAACTGGTTTGGTCTGTATCAAGAATAAATTTTTATTGATGCAGGGATTGAATGCAAATGTTTAAGTTTGATGGGAATTTAAAGATAATTTCTTGTTTAAAATTTGTGAGGCAAAGGTATTTTCAAAAAAATAAATATGTAAATTTTAGGGTGCAAATCAAACTTTCTCAAAAAAACAAATTAAGGGTTCCATAATCCACCACCTGCTCAAGAATAAAAACCCTCACTCGGACGCCGATCGCCGATGTCCTAAACCTTCTTTCTTCTCTCCAGTATCCGCCATGGGCGAGTCCGAATCCCCTTCGAAATCCAGCACGAAGAAGCCCTCTCTTTGCGACGAGTGTGGCTCAAATCCATGGAAGTACCGCTGCCCCGGTTGCTCTCTCCTCACCTGCAGCTTACCCTGCGTCAAATCCCACAAGGAGCGCACCAGTTGTACCGGGAAGCGGAAGCAGACCGAATTCGTCCCCCTTGCGCAGTTCGACGACAGTATCCTCCTCTCTGGTTAGTATCTCTTCACTGCGTTTCGTCAAAGCGTTGCCCTGATCGCTAACTCGCTTCTTTTGCCTTTTGGATGAGCAAAGATTACAACATGTTAGAGGAGACGAAGAGGCTGGTGGAATCGGCTCATCGTACGATAACTGGGTTCGGCAGCAATATCAGGTTTCGGCTTCCGATGAGGCTGCATATGCTCCGAAATGCTGCTAAACGCAGGAGGACTCGTCTTTTGGTTCTTCCACAGGGCATGTCTATGAGACAGAAAAACCAGTCTCACTACGACCGGAGGTTGGCAGATTATATACATTCAAAGTTGTAATCTTTTCTTAGAAAAGTAGTGGTCAGATTGACAGTAGCATGGTTTCTTGTTTATGTTGTTTTTTGTTTCATGTTAATCACACATGACTTATTGCACGAGAAACAAGTAACGTGCAGTTCAATCTTGATTTAGGAAACTTTTGATATATCGTAGCAAAGTCTTGAACTGATATAGATTTTTTTCCTTGCTTATAATTTTGGAGTGAAAATCTAAAGAGAAAGGCATTAGATGTTGAAATCACATGTTTGAATTTGATTATACTTCTGTTGTTTGAATACTTCCACCAATGGATTTTTTTCTTCTTGTTTTTCTTAATTTCCTCTCCTATAAAATATAAACACTACCCAAGGTTTGAATTACAGTGCAAATAATTATCTCTTATTTGGAACTTCAATTAGATTGTCCTATTTGCATTTGGATTCTCAATTCTTGTCTCAGTGAATAGTATGTTAGTGGCTACCGCTGCTGTTTATTGAATTACCGCCTTAATATACGAATTTCTTGTTATGGTAGGAACAATTGTATATATTGGACTGTGGAGTGGAGGTTTCACTCAACAGATGTTATCTTAATGGACCATGAGTAAGTTTCTAACATGCATATACTATAATTGTTCGGCACAGTAGTTGTTCTTGTTCATGAAAAGAGGTTTGATTTACTACATATCCTAGTTGTTATATGTGCAAATTATTGCTTTTCATATAATTTTGAATGATTGCTGCACTTGGAGACGTATCCTTTCATTTTGTCGTACTTGTAAATTAGAAACTGAAATTTAATGCTTCTTTCCAGGGTTGATGAACGTGTGAATTTGTCCACTATTCTTGAGAAACATCTAGCACCTAGTCCATGGGGTGATCAACTGAAATCATTTCGCAGCTCAAATTTGGATGACTTGAAGCTTTTCGTTCGAAAGAATGCTAAGGTTCTATTGTAATCAGTAGTGGTAATTTCTAAGTTACATGTAACATCTTCTCTATTTACTTATTTCTCGACATTTTGACAGGGGACCAAGTCACCTTACTGTCAATTGAACGTAAGGGCTCCTATTGGCCAACAATTGCAGAACACCATGGTTGTTGAGTACCCAGTGATTCATGTTTTTCTTCCTTCTCATTGTTATGATTTTGAAGTGGAGAAGACAAAGTCATCTATAAAGAAAGATGAAAAGTCACATTCTGTCGATTGTCTCTCAAGCCCCAAGGGTGTTACCTTTAGGGAAGAGGAAATCGAAGAAGGTGAGCTGCCTTCAGACACAGTAGTCGTGGATCTTATGCATTGCAAAACTGATGAGTCTTGCAACTCTACTCAGATTGCTAGAAGCAGCAATGTATCTGCAAATGGAGATAAATATATGCCAGCCTTGGTAGCCCAAAGTTTAGAACCTGTTCCTAGCGGGAAGCATGAAGATATTACCAAAGACACTAACACACATTTGGCTGGTCTACTATCAAACAGATGTTTGGAGGAGGATAAATTCGACTTTGAGCAAGAAGTCAAAGATGCTTGTTCAGACCTAATAGGGGAACTAAATCCCGATGATTTTCTATGCTTCGACACTCAGTTTGGTGGAGAGGATGAAGAAACAAGTAACAATTTCCTCAGTTTTGTTGATGATCTCTTCGAAGTTGAAGATTTAGAGGAAGGCGAAATCTCAAGTTAACGAAAATCATCATAGAAGTTTAAGTTCTTTCTAATTTGAAAGGGAAGATTGTATGACTCTGATTTGTACTCAGATTTTGGTCTCAGTTTGTCTTCATGCATCATCATCCAGAAAAGATGCTTGGTTTTGTCATTCTAAAGACTTCATTTTTAATTCTTTTTGGCTTTGGTGTTGTATGATTGTAGAGATGAGCAGCTTGTCTAAGTCAGCCATTTGTTAAACTTATATTTTAAAGCTGAATTTAAATCATGATTTAGGCTATGAATTGTAGTGGTAATACAACATTGTAGTACTTTGTGAGCTTCAACTGTTAAAGTACACAAACTGTGGTTACAAAAGCAGTGTTTGAGTAGTGACACTTTGCCCTTATCCATGATTCCTTATCCTCTAGGGTCCTCCGCACCCCTTTGTTCTTTGTTATCCTTTATAAACTCCTTGGTTCTTCGTGGCTGACCGGATGCACCTCTACTCCCTTCACTTCTAATCTCTTTTTCTTTATCAACGGAGCAATCCTCCATTGTTGATTGTGAATTTTTCGTTACTTATCTTTAAAGAGCTTTCATCCATATATCATCTATTTATCACCATATAACATGACGTTCCTTGCCACCATGACTAAATAACATGACAACATGAATCACTTGAGGGGAAAAAAACTCATCCAATGGCTTCTAATCAAACACCTTTGAGCAACTAAGAATAGTTCAATGCATGAAGTTCTTGTTAATGTAGGATCTCAGAGCTATTGTGTATAGTTTTACTTTGTATTATAAGAGATTGTTTCAATGTCAAAAAATAAAATTAAAAAAGCATCAAAATTATACTTTATCCATCTCCACACACAACATTCAAGTTAATTAAGGATTAGCCATGGTGGGCATCTTATCCATCTCAAGATTCCACCTTCAACCAATGGCTTTTCTCACAAGTCAATCTCATGGCCCATGGGCTCTTCCATGTGTTGTTTCCTCTTTAGATTCCAAAATTTTTCAAATATAAATAACTCTTCAAATAAGCGAGAAAAAAATAGAGCACAAAATCTTTATCCACTAAGATAAATTGTGCGATGAAGTTGATATTGCTCAATCCGGGGCCTATTTGTGAGTCACTTTACTATAGTTAAAGCAATTGAGTCAAATTGATGTCGCTAGATTGGATGCCCAACTGATCGCAAGTTGTTCCGTCATAGTGAGCGCGATTTGGGCAAACTATTTGTTGCATAAAAAAAGGATTTGGTTCTAAAAACTAGTTATGTTGTTAAAACATGGACCATATATAGTTCTAATACCACTTTGTTTGGCTACTTTCGAATCATCATGACTTGCACCATTAAGCATGTGACGAATGTCTCATTAGCCCTCTAATCTCTTTCTCCTTTGCATTTGTTTTATTAAAGTGTGTTAGTGTAAAGTGCCACTTTGTCCTCTATTCAATAAACCCATCTACATCAATGCTTTTAGAACTCAAGAACAATCTAATCCTATTAGAATGATAACTACAATTCACTTAAACTAAAAATTTAACTTAATTTGAAACCCTTGACCTATCCCGACTAGCTCACCCAATTGATTCGTGCATAGTGGGACAACTAATTTGGACATCCACGTTGAAACCACTAAGATAAAGAGAGGGATTTGATTCAATGGTTGACAACTTTGGCACTAAAAATTTTTCTACTACTCACTCAATGTTTTTCCATTATCCCCCTAAACTTTCAAACACTTGCTTCGTTAATGTTAAGCTCAAGTTGGTTTATTTTATCATGATTCCATGTCAAACTCTTGGTGGTGTCATCAACATTAACACGAGACACATCAAGATAACCAAGTCGAGGAGAAGGTGAAATCTAACCCCCGGACAATACTCATGCATCTCAAGGATGTGCCTTATAAGAGTAGAATCCTTGAAAGCTAGACATGAACACAGACCATTCGATTTGAAAAGAAAAGAAAAAGAAAGGAGGTGTATAAATTGACAAGCAACTAGAGAAATACATAAAGTACAAGGGAAAGTTCATATCACTCCATAAACATCACACTCATCACACTCAACTATGAACTTTATATATTCTCCTTTAACTTCACAGTGGAGCATGTATGTGGTTAAATCTTTGCACAATAAAATGGAATATGTCTCATACCTTATCCATTTCAATCCATGTGAAGTATAAAGATTAGGGTTTCTCTCTTTGCGATTGAGATTATTTTGACAGTAAAGTTAAGTTAGTTTTTGTTTATGTAATACACTAAGTTGACATTAGTCAAAAAGCCTAGTAATTCTTATCTTAAGTTGTTAGTGATGCACAATGTGCCATAAAAATCTTAATCATATTTTATGAGTAAGTTGCGAGTGTGAATCATGTCTTCTATTATCATATATATGTCCAATAGGTTCCTTGTCGTCTTAGATGGTTAGAAATGCTTGAGGTAAAAAATGAAGTGGTTAGGTTGATATTCGAGAGTGACATGGTTGAAAAGATAATGTCGTTTTGTGTCTTGACCATAAACTTATCTACTGTAGTATTATTCTTTCAATTATGATTCTTTCTAGTGAATGACCTACAATACATTGCCATTTTATGGGTTGACAATAAAAATGTTAAGATTTTGACATCAAATCTAAGTAATATGGGTGGAAGCTTCAAGTACCCTCAAAATTGTTCATAGTTTTTTAAGGAACATTGAAAATTTTAATGACTTAAGTGAAGAAAGATAAAGCTTTGTACCTTGTACTTTCGCTCTAGAGTAAACAAGACTAAGGTACGATCTACCGAAACTCATCTCCACCTATGAACCAACACGGTCGACTCAAACAAGTTAGATTTCACCCTACTTTCTCGATTTCATCTCAATTCGTACAACTAAGATCCCAACTACTTCAAACTAATGATTTGATAGTCGAGTGCATCAAAGAATAGAACCAAGTCGGACCAATCTATAGACCCAACTTAGTTGAGGTGAAAAGACCTCAAACTCCTCCAAAGCAACCTATGTTCAACTCGAGCTACCGATCAATGATTGATCAAGTTCGACCTTCACTTAGCACAACTCCTAGAAACCCTATCCATGACTAGTGAGTAGACAGAACCTCAAAAATTAAAGCCCAATTACATCCTTCCACAAGAGTCGTCCAAGCCTAATCCAACCATGAAGACCTCTCACTCACTCAATCACTAGCTAGACAAGAATGTGAATCGCATTTGTAGGGCTAAAGGGTAACCATCAAATTCAGAGAGCATAAACCCTAAAGCTCCTTTTGTTGAGAAAAGACATGCATATCTTCTCCTCATGCACCTCCTTTATATCATTAGCTTCTTAGTGCCTTGATTCCCTATTCTCCACATACTTAAACATTCTCAACCCCCCCTGAAACCGCACCACAAACCCCACACCACAACAACAATAACACTCTTCTTCTCCTCGCCATGGTCTCATCTTTCCTTCTTCCCCTCTCCTTTCTCCTCCTCTTCCTCCTCCCTCTCGCGGCCGCCGCGGCTACTGACTCTGCGGTCGCCGCGGCTACTGACTCTGCGGCCGCCCAATTCAACTTCCTCTCCCTCCTCAAGAAGTCCTTCAAAGGCCCCTCCATGGCGCGCTGGGACTTCAACCGCTTTAACGACCTTGACTCCCGCGCTAATTATTCCTATTGCAACCTCCCCGGCCTAGGCTGTGACAGCGCTGGTGACGTCGTGTTGATTGACCTGTCCTCGTGGTTTCTCGCCGGCGACTTCCCTGCGGGTGTATGCTCCGCCCTCCCGGCCCTCCGCGCCCTCCGCCTCGGCTACAACGAGATCCGTAACGGGTTTCCCGGCGACCTCACCGACTGCTCCTTCTTGGAGGAGCTCAACCTCACCCACGCCCGCATCACCGGCGGCGTCCCTGATCTGTCCCCTCTCCGGTCTTCCCTCCTAGCTCTCGATCTCTCCAACAATTACTTCACCGGTGAGTTCCCCGTCGCCGCTCTGGCCAACCTCTCCCTCCTCGAGTATGTCAACTTCAACGAGAACCCGGGGTTCGAGGTGTGGAAGCTGCCGGAGGCAATCGCCGGCTTTACGAATCTTAAAGTGTTGATCCTCTCGACGACGAGCATGCGGGGGAAGATCCCGCCGTGGATCGGCAATATGACGTCGCTCACTGACCTCGAGCTCTCTGGGAACTTCCTCGTGGGGAATATTCCGGCGACGTTGGGGAGACTCCAGAAACTCCAGCTGCTGGAGCTCTACTACAACAAGCTCACTGGCGAGATTCCCCACGAGCTCGGAAACTTGACGAGCCTGATCGACATCGACATGTCGGATAATCACTTAGTCGGAAGCATACCGGCAAGCCTCTGCGGCATCCCTGGCCTCCAGGTCCTCCAAGTCTACACCAACAACCTCACTGGAGAAATCCCCCAAGTTCTCGGAAACTCCTCTGCTTTGACGATCCTGTCTATCTACGGCAACAAACTCACCGGCGAGCTTCCAGTCGACCTCGGCCGGTACTCCAACTTGATCGTGTTGGAAGTGTCGGAGAATCTTCTCTCTGGTCCACTCCCACGCTACGTCTGCGCTCAGCGCCAGCTGCTCTACATTCTCGTGGTGAGGAACAACTTCTCCGGCGAACTTCCGGCGAGCTACGGAGAATGTAATTCTCTGCTCCGTTTCCGAGTCAACGACAACAACCTCAGCGGTAGGGTTCCGGAGTCCCTCTTCGGGCTTCCCCACGCCTCCATCATCGACCTCGGATTCAACAGCTTCGAAGGCATCATTGCCAAATCCATCGGCAATTCCAAAAACTTGACTGCGCTTTTCCTGCCGAATAACAAAATCTCCGGCGTCCTCCCGCCGGAGATCGGACTGGCGACAAGTTTAGTCAAGATCGATCTCAGCAACAACCTCCTCTCCGGGCCAATTCCTGCCGAGCTTGGGCATTTAACTTTGCTCAACCAACTTTCTTTACAGGGGAACAAATTCGACTCCTCCATTCCCGAATCCTTGTCCTCGTTGAAATCTCTCAACGTCCTCAACCTCTCCAACAACCACCTCACCGGAAAAATCCCAGACAGCCTCTGCGAGCTTCTTCCAAACTCATTAGATTTCTCCAATAACCAGCTCTCGGGGCCGATCCCGTTCCCTCTCATCAAGCAGGGCCTCATCGACGGGGTGGCCGGGAATCCCCTGCTTTGCTTGCCGTTCCACGTCAACTTGACCGACCCTGTTTTCACGCTCTGCCCTCGGCGGAACTTCCGGCGGCGGCTCAACAACATGTGGATTGTAGGCGTCTCCGCGATTCTTGCTATCTTCGTCGTGCTCCTTCTGGTGAAACGCTGGCTCGGTAAAAAGAGCGTCTTGATGAAACAAGATGCGTTTTCCTCTTCGTCGTCGTTCTCCTATGACATCACTAGCTTCCACAAGCTGAGCTTCGAGCAGCATGAGATAGTCGAATCGCTGATCGAGAAGAACATCATCGGGCACGGTGGGTCGGGGACGGTATACAAGATCGAGCTGAGCAACGGGGAGTGGGTGGCGGTGAAGAAGCTGTGGAGCAGGAAGACGAAGGACCCGGTGACAGCGAAGGAGGAGCAGCAGGGGAGCCTGGACAGGGAGCTGAGGACGGAGGTGGAGACGCTGGGGAGCATCCGCCACAAGAACATCGTGAAGCTCTACTGCTGCTTCTCCGGCGTAGACAGTAAGCTGCTGGTGTACGAGTACATGCCCAACGGCAACCTGTGGGACGCTCTGCACCAGGGGAAGAGCTTATTGGAATGGAACACCAGACACAAGATCGCGCTGGGGATCGCGCAGGGGATCGCCTACCTCCACCACGACCTGCTCTTCCCGATCGTCCACCGAGACATCAAGAGTTCCAACATCCTCCTCGACGCCGATTTCGAGCCCAAGGTGGCGGATTTCGGCATCGCCAAGGTTTTGCAGGCCGGCGGAAACAGGGAGACTTCCACGACGGTTATTGCCGGTACTTACGGTTACTTGGCGCCAGGTGAAAACTCTAGTTCGTTACGAATTTGACACTTATCTTCCGGAATTTACAAAAATTACATTTCACCCCTTGAAAACCGTTTCATTGGCTATTGCAGAGTACGCTTATTCGTTCAAAGCTACCACGAAATGCGATGTCTATAGCTTCGGAGTCGTTCTAATGGAGCTGGTTACCGGGAAGAAACCAGTCGAGGCAGAGTTCGGAGAGAACCGCGATATCATCCACTGGGTTTCGAGCAAGATGAGCACCAAGGAATGCATAGACGAGGTGCTAGACAAGCAGCTGGCATGGAACCCCCTCAAGGAGGAAATGATCCAGTTCCTCCGCATCGCCATCCGCTGCACTTACAGCAACCCATCCCTGCGTCCGACGATGAACGAGGTCATCCAGCTCCTCACCGAGGCTCATCCTTGCAAGCCGGACGCAAACGGACCGCCCTTCAAGCTAGTCGAACCTCGTCACCGCAAAGGCTAACGACCCAACTAAGGCCTATCTTTAGCTACTACATACAACTAATACCATAGTTTAATCACTCCACTTATAGTTTAAAAGATAGGAGCATTTAGAACTGGAAAGGTTCCTGCTTTGTGCTTACATTAGTCAGCTTTGTCCTCACGCAGCATCTGGTGCCTCTGAGAGGTGGACCTTCATGTACATATCAATCACTGTTTTTGTCGAAAAAGAGTATTCTCTTCTTCTTATCATATTGGTGCCTTTTGGCTAATTTGGCTTTTGTTTTATGAGGGTGATCTCAAAGAATATGCCAAAAAGTAGGGTGTACTGTTGATTTGTTCCTCCATCATTCTAATGCAAAAGGTATCACCATATATAGGGCTTTGTCTCAATTTGAGAGGAAGGGAAAGCAAAAAAAGTTCCTTTGGCTTTGTAGGCTCCGGACGAGTAGATTGCACGAGAGTAAAGATACTTTTCTGTGTTTACTAGATATGGAATTTGATCAAAATCGGACGGAATAACTTTCCTTTAACCGCGACTATGCGAATTTGTGGCGAGCTTGTCGGCAATTCTTGCGATTGGTGAGGATGAAAGGGTAGGACGGTGAGAGTAGATGTGTGGCACTTGTTTGTTAGCTAAGTTCCACCGTGCATAGTGCCATTGATTTCTCTCTGAATGAGTGGAGTTTGATCAATAATGCAAGAATTGGTCAATTCCTATAGATATGGACACTTATGATCTTCGATAAAATGGTCAATGGGCTCACGAGCAAACCACAGCTCTCGGCCAAACTATTAAGATTGAGCCAACCAAAACCTCAATCTGAGGTTGAACTCGATTCTAGAGTACTCTGAGCTTGAGCTGAGCCTGAACCGGGTTCGATTTATTGAGATTTGGTGGAAGGCTTGAACCGGTTTGATTTGGATTGAGAATTTGAGATCGATAACCATAACCTAATCGATGCGAACCTTATTCCATTTACGCTTCGGACTATTTTGTTGCCGCAATCATATCCTTCGCAGCAGCGTTAGCTGACCGCGCTCCGTCGCTCTCTGTAACCTGTTTGTTTAATGTTTTATATTTAATTTAGGGTTACAAGGTTGCAAACATAGTCCCATATTGAAAACACATGAGAAAAATTATGGGTTTATAAGAGGAAAAAAATCTCCATTGGCATGAGACCTTTTGGATAGAGCTTAAGAGCAAAATTATGAGGGCTTAGGTTCAAAGTGGACAATATCATGCAATTGTGGAGATATTTAAATTTTTTTCGATCCTACATGAGGGTTTAGACTCACAATAAATATATATCAGGGCTGACCCTGGCTTTTAGGAGCCCTTGGGCGAAAAGAGAAAAGTGATCTCGAAAAAAAATTTACTAACATACAATTTGAATATAGTTTAATAGAAAAACTTGAAAATCAATATATTTCATTTAAAATATGGTAAACTCCATGCAAAATTTATTTCTCAAGTTTTTTCAAAAAATGAACACCATACAAAATATGTTTTCTAAGTTTCTCCAAAAGTGTAATACCTACAAATAAAAAAAAAATAAGTATAAAATAATCGTTGAAAATATCTATATCTTCTAGGATTTTGAGAAGCAAAGTCATCAATAAGGTCTTCAAAATTAAGTTTTTCTAACACCTCATTTTCGATACATAAAATTATCAAACCATTTACATTCAAATCATTATCATCATTTTATCCCAATTCTTCTTGCTGTTGCATGATTATGATAATTATTTTCTCTCAATTCTTCTCGCTCATTGATTGCATGATTATTTAATTCTTCTTGATTACTCGATTACTGCTCATTTGTTACATGATCATTTAGTTCTTCTTGACTTTCTTCTTGCAATTCATCAACTTAATTTTCAATTGAAGATTTAGCTTTAAAAAACTTACAAATAACACCTTTGTGAGTTTTAATAATCTGTTCCACTCTTTTTCTTTTATTTCTTTTCTAATTCCAAGATTGATATTTTTTTAGAAATATGTTTGTATTACAAATTTCAAATGTAAACATAAAACACACATAATCAGCAACAAAGCTAACAATAAAATAAACACGAGCAGTGAAAATAATAGTCAAAGAACAATAAAGTCTGGTTTGTGCTTGAAGCAATCGATATAATTTATTATATGATAATTAAAATTGGATGATTTATTTAAATTCTTTTAAATCGGTAAGAAAAATTATAAAATATTGACTCCAATACAATATTAAAAATTGACAATAAGAAAAAATATAGATAAGTAGGTAACTTACGTTGTAAGTTTGTGTATTGATGAATGATGATGTTGATGAAATTAAAATTAATAAACTTTTCTAATTTAATTAGAAGAGATTCAAAAGAGAAGAAAGGAGGAAATTAACGTTCAAGATTCATACTTTACTCTTTAGAGTCTTATAACTTCTGTAAATAAATTAATGAAGAACGAATTGTATAATAAATAAAATCTTGGAAAAAGGGGAAAAAAGGGTCGTTTACCTTTCTTCTTTTTGTTCTTTCTTTTCTTTTTTAGATTGTTTTCTTAAATTTTAATAGAAAATATATTTTTTGGGACCTTTATTAAAATAATTCAACAATATATATATTTTTGGACCTTTATTGAAATAATTCAATCAAATATATTTTTAAATTTTTTATTAAAACAATCTAAGTATATATAATATGCATGTCAAAATTAGGGGCCCCTAAAAATCGGGGGCCCTTGGCCATCTCCCCTGGTGACATGTCTCAGGGTGGACCTTGATATATATATATATATATAATATACCGCTTGTCTACGGTTTTGTCCCTGCGATTTGGCACGGCTATGATGAGCTGGACGTGCCACGTAAGCAAAAAAAAAAAAATAAATAAAAGGAAAAATCACTACCGTAGTCGGACAACCATTTCTCCACCTCTCCCGTTAGTCGCTGCTGGTATTCACATGACGTTGGCGGATCACCCCTCGGTCGGATCACAACCGGATCACTGTCGGATTCCGGCCGAATCTTGGCTGGATTCCGGTCAGATGGCGCCCGGAATCCGGTCGTTTCATGGCCAAAATTTATCGCGGCGCTAGCAGACGTAGCGCTGCCGATTCTAAGTGCGATCCCGCCGGTTTTTTACTTCCATTTGGTTAATTTAGTTTTAGTAAAATTATCGTTCGATTTTAGTTCGATTATTAATTGAATTAAGGGCTCACGAGCAAACCACTGGCTATTGAGATTGAGCCAAACCAAAACCTCAATCTGAACTCAATTCTGGAGTACTGTGAGCTCAAGCTGAGCCTGAACCGGGTTCGATTTATTGAGATTTGGTGGGATGCTTGAACCGGTTCGATTTGGATTGAGATCAATAACCATAACCTAACCCAATTTCATTTACGCTCCCGACTATTTCGAGAGCAGCAGCCGTCGACACCGCCGCCGCTATCGTCTCCTTCGCAGAAGCGTCGGCCGACCGCAGCGGAGCTCCGTCGCTCTCCGGAAAGACTATAGATTCGAAGGGCTTAAACCCTTCTCATCACCGGCAGCGACCGTCTTCCGCAACGGGAGAAGAGGGGTGAGTCATTCGGATGCAAATTGAATATTTTCCTTCAATTTGGATAGAGGCCTAATATTGCTTCAGTTGTATCAGAGAACAACCTTCTCTTCCTACCCGTCGCACCTTCGTGATGGAGTCGGAGAAGTTTCAGGTCGACTTGGGAAACCTTATGGCATTTGATCCCGCTCACCATTTCGAATCCATCCCCTCTTCTCGGTTCGTAACACATCTCTTTTTGTTACTTCTGAGCGTGAATCGGACTTTTTTTTTTCTTACTCGGTGCAATCTGCAATTGTATTTTTAATTTGGGAGTTTGGCTGTACTAAAATCTTGGGATTTTTAGAGATTGAGTGGTGTTGAACTATATATGTGAGCTTCTGTATTTTCCTTCGCTGTAATGATTAGGGAGGAGCTAACCAAGGCGTGTCTAGAGAAAGGCACGGAGCTAGTCCAAGCCATAGCCAATGTTCTTTTTGCACTTCCATCGACTGAGGATCGTGATGGTCCCATCGTTCGTTTGCCGCAGCCCACAACCAAGCTTCCCAGGGAAAAACATGTATGTTTTTTCTTCTGTGTTCATCAATCCTGATATTTGGTCACTTATGAGTTATTGTCAAATTTATTGTATTTTGTTGTAATTAGAAGAACATGTAACAGTATTTATTTCTTAACTTCTGGTAATGTGCAATGTCCTTTATTATAAAGAGAAAAGTAAAATAGATCTTGTAGCCATGAAAATGGCTAGTAATTCAAGTTCCCAGACCTGGGAACTAATAAATCTTCAGTGATCAAGTGCATAGGTGCATGAGTCTACGATTGACAGGCACACACATTGCTTGACTTATTGAATTTGGCAACTTTTTTATTTCTCCAATTTTTGGTGTTTGAATGCATGGAGTCTTGATTTTGCAGTCTGTTCTGCTTTGATTCCTTGTAACCATTTGGTTAGTGTTCATACTTTTTTAATTGTAACATGTCTATGGTAACTAGCCCAAGTTTCTTATCAGTTTGTGAATATTATTTTATTTTTTGTTCACACCAGCTCAGGATATGGGTTGCATTGACCTAAGTGAAGCGCCAGTTCCTTCTTATGGAAATTACACAGTTTTAAGTTTCTTTGTTGCTTTCTTTTTTCTTGAGCAAGGAATTAGAATAACTGATACTGTAAATTCATTTGCAAAGAGCTTCATTCAAATGATTTATGATACTCAATTTTCATGTCATCGCAAATGGATATTGTTCTATTATCCTTGCATTTTCTTCCAGCAGTTTCCTATATCATTCTTTGACAATTTTTATTCTTGTTTGTTTTATATATTCTTGATAACGCTGACTGAGTTTCTATTTCTTTTCAGTTCCCGAAACCCAAGCCTCCTACGAAGTGGGAATTGTTTGCTAAAACGAAAGGTTAGTTGTACTAGACACTTGATGTCCTAAAGTAATCTGATTCAGTTTTAAATATTTATGTATGTTTTTTCTTGATTACAAGATGCAATTGAATATCACTATCTTTCATTTTGCAGGTATAAAGCCGCGGAAGAAAGGGAAGCGTGCTTTTGATGAACAAACTGGTGCTTGGAAAAGGCTTCATGGTTATGATCGGGTAAATGATGATAAAGATATACCAATCATCGAGGCCAAATTGACAGATGGTAATGGTTCATTTGATTGTATTTGATTTAAAGTTGGCATCATTTTGTTTTTTTACCTTTTATTATCTATATGTGCTAATTGATTTACAATCTTGGGGAAAATTATTTTTGAGATTAATTTGATTTCACAATATAATAGTAAAAGGAGAAAAGATACGTTTTTCCGTACTAAGAAGTCTGGAAATAAATCAATGCCTAAATCAGTCTTATGGTAGTAGTCAAGGTACCAAAGTACATATTTAGTTCATGTGTAGACATTGCCATTTAATTGAAATGGAAATATATAGATGTGTTTTTCCATTTATAATATACAAGAAGCATCTAGCTTGGCTTTTGGAACCCAAAAGAAGTCCAAAGTGAAGTTCATTGGAACTGAAATGAAAATATAGTGTGTGTGGGTTATTCAACACTGAAAGCAGTCCCAAGATCGAACAAAGCCATCTAATGAGACTCAAAATCCAATATCTCAGCTCCAACTCTTTGCTCCATTTTTGAAAAAAAAAAAATTCAATCCTAATTTCCATATAGCTATATGGCGCAACGGTAAAGTTGTTACTTTGTGACCTAAAAGTCATGAGTTCGAATCCTGGAAACAACCTCTTGCAAAAAGTAAGGTAAGACTGTGTATAATGAATCCTTCCTCGGGACCCCGCATGGTGGGACCTTCGTGCACGGGCTGCCTTTTTGTTTTTTTGAAGGGGAACTTTGGTGCAATTGTAAAGTTACTGCCATATGACTTGGTGGTCATGGGTTCGAATTGCGGAAACCACCCCTTGCAATGAATGATAAGATTGCGTACAATAGACTCTTTCTCGAGATTTATTAGTGGGAGGTTTGTGCACCGGACTATCCTTTCTATATTTGTTTACCACTTTGCCTCCATTGTCCTATAGTGGTGGTGTGTGTTATGAGTGCTAGTCATTTCAACTGTTTATGTGTCTTGTTTAACAGCCAGCTATGAGTGTTTCATGTCTCATATTGTTTGAATGGAATTCGAATATGGTTATTCTAGCATGGTTATTCTTTTTTTCCTTCGTTTGATTTATCTATTGCTATTTTTTGCAGAGCCAGGAGAAGATCCGTTTAGCAAAAGAAAGGCTGAAAAGAAGAAACGAGTTGAAAAACAAGAGAAGAATCGGTTGGGAAACCTTAAGCAAGCTGCAAAAGCTGGTGCCCTTCCAAGGTTATCTTTGTTCTTGTTCTACCTTTTTAACTCTGGTGCTATGAGTACACAAGGAAATAACTACTTTTCCTACTGACAAACGCCATCCATATTTTTTGTATTGGTTATGCTACATATCTTACAAATCCTTTCAATAGCTGGAAAAACTCTATGGTGCCAACACTAAATAGTTGAGATGGATTATTCAGACCTGCGAGCTTCTATAGTTATGGGTATCATGTTATATTTTCTGTTCATGGATTGCTAGCATTGGAGCATTCACAAGTTGTTTTGTAGTACTATTGACTAGCATCAAACATGTACCATAAATCCTAGGCAACTCTTCCTATACATGTTTGTTTGCTTTCTCCCATGTATGAAATTAGTTACCCAGAAGAACTTTAAATGTTGTCAGACTCAAAAATTACCTTCTGATCTTCTAGTAACACAATTTCCGTTGCAGTCACATACAACTGGCTGCAACAGCATTGCCCATAACAGGAACTCGTACAGATGTGCCACGAAAATCGAGCAAAGAAGAACTTGAAAATGTAGCTGGGATGGCAGCAACAGCAACAGCAAGTGGTGGGAAATTTGACCGAAAGCTTCCAGGAGAAAAACCTCTCAAGCATGCTGGGAAGCATCGGAAGGTGGGTAGTAAGAGTAACCTCCAGTTCTTATTTTCTAGCTTATCCATTTCATCTTGCAAACTGTTTCCTTAATAATTGCTTTCTTTTGTGCATATAGTTTCTCCCTGTCGTCGAAGGCAAGGGGATGAGTTCGCAAGAGCAGAAGCAAACAGCCAAAATTCTTGAGCAGCTGATGTCTAGAAGCTCTAATGACATACTCGACGTCAAAAAGGCAAGATTCAATTCATGTTTAAACAAAGAGATTCAGCTTGTAGTTTTTGTTTACATCGAGTGGCAAAAACACCACCTCATTATGTCCATTATGGAACAGGCTGTTACAATCTTCAACGTGAAGAAGGAAAAGAAACGAAAGATGGAAAAGGATAGAGAGAGATCTTCTACAGCCAGCAAGCTTAAGCCCAAAAAGCAGTCTCTCAAGAAATCATCAAAGAAACACTAAATTGCTACAGCATTAGTTTATCAACTCTTGTTATCGAAAATTACTCTCCGTCTTGGCTATACTCCTTAATGTATCCTCGAATTTTGTTCAACTAGTTTGTCAAAACCGTGTTCCATTATTTAGTACAGTTTGCCCCAGAAACTGAAGAGCTGGTGAACTATAGTTTAGTGTTCTAGTTTGCTTGAGCATTTGTGAGTGAACCTTTAGAACAAGAATGGGGGTCTCTATTCTTATGATAACTATTCAGCCAATCGTATCGTTGTTAACACCGACACAAAAAAAATAAAAAAAAAATGCTAAACATAATTTGATTATGTTTTTCTTTCCAGGTTATGTCATGTGCTGTCGAACTCCGGTGATTGGAGGTGCCGAAGCCACTGAAGACGACGATGGATACTGTGACATATAATCCTTAAAACTCCTACTGTGCAGCAGTGCTATCTTTTTGAAGCTCAAGTAAGTTGCTGTCAGCTCCGGCAGCGGCGAGCTCCCATCCAAATACTCGACGACTCGACGCATAGTTGGCCTCGCCGCGGGCAGCGGATGCGAGCAGAGCAGCCCAAGCTTCAGCACCAGCTCCACCTCCTCCGCCACAAACTCCTTCCCCAACTTGGTATCCATTGTCTGAAGTATTGACCCCTTCCGCCAATTCTCCAGCACCCATTCCAACAGCACGAGTTCGTCGACATCGGCGACCCAATCCACCGGTCTCCGCCCGCACGCAACCTCCAAAAGGAAGGTCCCGAAGGCGAACACGTCGGTCGCAGCCGATGCCCGCCCTGTCCGCATCATCTCCGGCGCGAGGTAGCCCATGGTTCCAACTATGTGGGTGGTTTGCGGATCGGAGCCATGGTCGTAAAGCCTCGCCAACCCAAAGTCGCCTAATCTTCCCTTCATCTCGCCGTCGAGCATTACATTGCTGGCCTTGACGTCCCTGTGGATCACCATCTGCTCCCAGTCCTCGTGGAGATAGAGCAGGCCTGACGCCACGCCTTTGATGATCTTAAACCTCGACGCCCAATCGAGAGATGGCCGGAACTGATCGTACAGAAACTTGTCGAGGCTACCATTGGGCATGTAGTCGTAGACCAAGAGGAGCTCCCCCTTTCGCCGGCAGTAGCCCAGCAACCGGACGAGGTTCCGGTGCCGGAGACGGCCGAGGCTAACGATCTCTGCGATGAACTCCTTCATCCCCTGCCTTGACTCGTGAGACACCTTCTTCACTGCCACTTCCACTTTGGCCCTCGGCAAAATTCCCCGGTATACCCTGCCGAAACCGCCGTAGCCAAGCGAATTTTCCTCTGTGAAGCCGCCGGTGGCATCGAACAGGTCCTTGTAGGAGAACCGGTGAGGGCCGTATTCCCTTTCCCAGTCCTCCAGAAGCTCCGCGTACTTGATCCTTCGTTTCACCACCAACGCCACGACGCCGGCGATCGCCAAAACAATTCCGGCGGAAGTCAGTGAAATTCCGATCGCCAAAAGCCTGGATCTGTGATTGGATTTGGTCCGAGGGAGAGACGGGAGCAACGAGTAGTCGAGAGCTCGCGCCGTGCCGTTGATCTTGAAGCTCCAGCCGAGGACATAATGAGCAGTTTGATACGAACCAGTGGAAGCAGAGAATCCGATGAACATGGAACCCAAGAACACCGACGAAAGATCGATCGTCGTCGATAACAGCGGCCTTCTCGGCTTCGCCATTGGAACTCGAGCCAAGGTAACATTAAGCTGCAAGCTCTCTGCATCATATTCCACCCACGCTTGCATGACTTGCTCGCCGACAAGGCTCAAGTTCTGGAAAACACCAGTATCGTCGGAGAAGTAGCCGGCGGGGACGGAAACGTTGGACGCCACGCCGTTGATGTCGATCCCGACGTGGTTGTCGTCGATATCCTGGACATCAGGATTGTAGATGGTGTCGAGCTCGACGGCGAAGACGTGGTTGGTGGCGTTGCCGTTGTTGTTGGGATTGAAGAGGCCCAAGTACTGACTCCCCAAGGCGCCGGAGAAGTTGTCGGAGCGGGAGATCACGAGGGCGAGCCCGTTGCCGCCGATGTACCTGTCTTTGAGGATCGTGGCAAAGGCGAAAGTGGCGGAGAAGGAGACGACGGAGCCGTTAAGGGGAGCTCGGAATTGAATCGGCGACGGGTAGAAGGCGTGGCCTTTCATCTGCCTCGTGTTGTTGGTGAGCTTCAAGAGGCCGCCGGGAGTAATCGTGGCGGTGCCGTCGAGCGTGAGGTTCGCCCCCCGGAATCCATTGAAGGTAAAGTCATCTTCAGCGCCGGTGGCGATTCCAGCTGAGAGACGGCGGTGGAGCAACAGGAGGAGGAGGAGGAGGCGGCGGCGGAGGAGGAAAGTGCTCTGACACATGGTGCGAGTTTCAATCTTTGGAGCAAAATGCAAGACAAATGTAACTCCACGTTGCCTTTCGTGGAAGGAAAGAAAGAAAGAAATTGGAGAACATCAACATCAATGAGGTAGGTCGATTTGCAGGTTCTAATTTAATTTAATGACATCTCATAGTGAAGGAAGATTTATCTATTGATTTAAATTGGATTTTTGACCGAATTGTAATCTATTAATCGACTACTTCCGATCGGAAGAGGCCAAGTAATTGTACCAACCAAATGCCCTCTGCAATTTCAGTCTGGCGTTCAGACTTCATGCTTTATACTTCATGTGAGGGCATGGAGAGGGAGGTCAACAATTCTCCTCCTGTGTCGATAGATGTTTCTCACCTAAAGATTCATGAGATCACATTAGAATCAAATCGTACGAGTCTCGTGATCACGAAGATATCAATTTCAGAATTTATTTGAGGTTCAAATAATTGAGAATGAGAATGTTACGACCTTCACAAAGGAATTAGCAAATAGATTTTTAAGCGAAAAAGTCAAAACTACTACATTTCTTACAAAATTAGAGTTAATAGGGTACAATGAGAAGGATAGCATTAGAGTACATAATAATAGATATATCAAATTTAGTTACAAGACTAAAAACACTAAAGTTTGAAATATTCTAAAGTGTTCTTGTAAACTTAGCCGGTCTTAATCTCTTTATCTACATAGTCCACTCACTTCAAAATAAATTATAACTTCTAAAACGAAAAGTTGATACTAAATGAGTTTATAACTCAGTGTGTATAGAAAGAAAAGAGATTGAGGCATGATATATCTTATAAGACTCATTTTACATTCTTATCTCAGAATTCGAGGAAAAAAAAAGGAAGGCTCACTTTGCATCCTTATCTTAGAATTCGAGAAAAAAAAAGGAAATACAAGTATTAAAAATAAGGATAAACAACTTGCAGTGATTGAGACTTTAGGACATAAAGTACAAAAGTAAAAAAAATCATGACCTAACTTGTTTCTTTTCAAAGCTGAAGTTGAAAATCAATTAGACAAAAAGATTAAAATCGTAAGATCGGATAGTGATCGTGAATATTATGGTAAATCTAATAGATTAAGTAAACAACGTTCTCGATCATGTGTAGAATATCTTATCTAGTGTGAGATCGTGACTCAATATACCATTCCTAATACCCTTCATTAGAATGACATAGCTGAGCAATGAAATCAAATCTTAAAATACACGGTAAGAAGTATGATGACATTTTCTTCTTTACTAGAGTATTTATGGGATGAGATATTCAAAACTACAATGTACTTACTCAACAAAGTGTCTAGTAAGATAACAAAAAAAAAAAATCTCATATGAACTGTGAACAGGTATAAAGCCTAATATTACTATATTAGACGTACATATTTGAGGTTATCTAGCTCAGGCTAGGTCCTATAGATTTAACAAAAGAAAACTAAACTCAAGAACTCTTAAAGTCATTTTGTGAGATTATCTAAAATGTCAAAGGACTTCAAATTTTATAACCCCTCAAGTAAGTTGGTTTTGAGATAGGTAATAACAAATTTATTGAAAATGATGGAGCGTTAAAGTTATGCAATTATCATTTGAGAAGAGCATTAACTATTTACTATGGTAACTACTATTATAGTTGATAGTGGACTGATAGTCATTCCATATACATTCAGAGCTATATAAAAAAGGTAGATCTGCTACCTTAACGGCTCTCCTTGTGCCGGCTCCACGGATATATAGGAAAGTTCATGCAGGTACACAGACCATAGGCGCATGGAAAGGACCAAGATATTTCCATGTTACTTTACATTCAGAGCTATATAATTGATAGAGGTAGTAGACCAAGATATTTCCATGTTACTTTCAATACAAATAGAGAGTATGTCACCTCAAATAAAGGTATTTCTTTCTATTGTTTAACATACCTCCAATAACCACCTTAAGTACATCACTAAGAAGAATCATTATGGAAAGGAAGTCTATAATATGATGCCGGCCAATATAGCGATTATCCTGTGGGCTAACAAGAAGACGAAATCGAGGAGAATGTAGAAAGAGGAACCTCCAAAACAAAGAGAAACTCATCGTTTTCCAACAAAAAAAGGAAACTTTGTTATTATAGAGGATGAATCCTCATACAACTAAACAAGTATTTATATAGACTCTGCACCTTAAGACTAAGAAAGAAAAGAAATTCTAATATATGAACTTTAATTCCTATATTGTAGAGAAAGAAAATAGATCCTTCTACAAAAGAAAATTTCTTAACAAAAATTGAAATTACCAAAACAGGATGCTGATATAGACAAACCTTAACCTATATATACTAGAAATACCAAAATTACCCTAAATACCATAGAAATAGAAATTACTAAAAATATAAAAATAATCTTCGGAGGCTCGGATGAGGGCCTAAATGGTGGATTTTGAGACCTAAAGTTAGCGGTTATGGGTTCCCCATTTAAATGTAGATCTCTATTAAATGCTGAGTCTGATTTCGAGTCTTGAGTCAAAAGTTATGCCCTTTGAAGTTCAAGCATATTTAGTTGGTCTTGCATCACAATATCACATGATATCATTATATCTCCAAAAGTATGAGTTTGACATAGGGTTGAAAAACAATCTCACATTTTTACAAGAAGTCAAATAATGCCATAATTTGAAAAACTAGATTGTAACCATGAGGGAAAATATCAAGTCCATGGTAGATAATGACATATGAGAATATGTTAAATTGTCTGAAGAAGTGAAACATGCTTGTTGTAAATGGATATTGAAAACCAAATTAGATTCCTAAGGCAATGTCAAAATGTATAAGACTTGTCTTGTTGCTAAAGGATTCACTCAAAATGAGGACATTATTTACCAAGAGTTTTTTTTCCCCAGTTTCAACAAAAGATTTTTTTAGGGTAATCATAACATTTGCAACTTATTATGACATGGAGTTACACAAAATGAACGTTAAGACTGTATTTCTTAATGGAAATATTGAGAAAACTATACATATGGATTAACCATAGAAATTTGAATGGAAAGATTCAAAGCACCTTGTATATAGAGTAAGTCCATTTATGGTATTAAGCAAACATCTCGTTAATGGTACCAACAGTTTGATAAAGCAATTACTTCAAATGATTTTAAGTAGAACTCTGTTGATCAATGTTTGTTTATCAAGTTCATTGAGAGCAAATTTATTATACTCTTTTTATATATGGATGATATTTTGCTAGCTAATAATGATAAAAGTCTCTTAAAAACTTAAGTCATTTTTATCATATGAATTTGAAATAAAAGATCTTGGTGAAACATCTTTTATTTTAAGCATACAATTTATCATGATCGTTAAAGGGGTACATTTCGACTTTCGTAAAATGCCTATATTGAAAAGGTGTTCATTCAATATGACATGCAAAATTGTACTCCTAGCAACACGCCTATATCAAAGGTAATAGATTTATTTTACAACAATATTCATGTCTTGAACTTAAAATTAAAGAAATGCAATAATTCCTTTATGTATTGGTAGTAAGGAGTTTGATGTATGTTCAAGTATGTACGCATCCGAAACTTACGTATATAGTGGGAATATTAGACAGATATTTGAATATCTCTGGACTAGAGCATTAGAATACTATAAAGAGGGTTTAGCATTTTGGATATTTTCAAAGAACAAAGAACTCCATGCTTACTTATTAGAGATTAAGTCATATGGAGATCATTGGATATTTAGACTCCAAATTTACTGAATACTTGGATAGTAAGAGGTCCACCTCAACAAATGTCTTCATATTAGTATAAAGGGCTATATTATGAAAGAGCGTCAAATAGACACTTATAGCCACTTCCAAGATCGAGACAGAGTTCATAGCTTGTTATAAAGCATCCAACTAGAGCTGTCAGACGGGCCAACCCATGGTGGGGCAGGTCGGCTTGTGGCGGGCCAACCATTTGGTGGGGCGAGGCGGGCCGACCGATCAACTTAGGGGGTTGGGAAATTTCCAACCCAACCCAATCCAAGGCGAGTTGCGGGTTTGGCAGGCCAACCCATGGGCCCTTCAAAATTTTAAAAAATTAAAAAATGTTTTATATTTTTAACATTTTACTTCGAAAATGTCTCATCAATCAAATGTATCTATAAACATGTATTTTAAATATAAATGGATACAAAATAGTACTTATGTTGGATGAAAAATACTATTTTTTTAAAATTATAATAAAGAAAGATAATAAATTGACATAAAACTTAGTTTACATATGTTTCTTAACCCACGGGCCAACCCAAGCCCGTCGCGGGCTGACCCGCGCGAGTCGCGAGCCTAGGCGGGTCGGCCCGCGGCGGGCTTGGGTTAATAAAATTCTAGCCCAACCCGTTTAAAATGTTTGGCGGGGTAAGCCAACCCGACGGGCTCTACATCTAATTACAGAATGTCTATCAAATCTCATCACATGATTATAGATCATTGGAGTCATTGATAAACTATTGATGATATGTGATAATAAAGTTAGAATTACACTCCAAGAATAATCACAGTTCGTCAAAGTCTAAACACGTCAATATAAAGTTTTTGAACGTTAAAGAAAGAGTGTAGAGTGATTAGGTTATAATAGAGCATATAAGGACAAATTCCATGCTATTGGATCTGCTCATCAAGGGTTTGTCATCTAAGGTATTTAATCAATATGTGCTGAATATGAGGATTCTTTTTGATGAAGTATCCATTTAGTGGGAATCTTTTTGTATTTGATATAATGCTCTATATTAACGAACACATCTTTTGGCTTATTGTACATACTAAGGATTAGTGATACATGTATATAAAGTTTTGACTCTCTGAAATAAAAACATCAAGATTTACTATTGCGATTTGTATATGGTACTTGTAAATATGATGTAGGATTCTATTTTTGAGTCATAAGGTTGAAATCATGATTTATTAGTATGGTTTAGCATAAAGTACTAATAAAATGATTTGGACGTTTTTGGGTCATAAGGACCAGTTGAGAATAAACATGCACATATCACATTTCATGTCTTTCTCATGCTACACATCTATATCAGATCTATGTCATTAATAAAGTTAGTACGGTTGGGTCTTGTTACAAGTGAGATAACTCTAATTTGTTTAGTTTTGTACTGATGGAATTAATGGATCAAATTTTTTAAAAGGGTATTTGACTCATAAAGTTTAATATGTTGAACTCAACTAAGATATTCTTGTTGATGCAACATCCCTCAGGTCAAGGTTGACCTGGTTGATCAAGCTTGAGTCTTGGTTTATGTTTCGATGTTTGACAATGCAAGGTTGATTGAAGAAGAGTCAAGTAGGTCAAGGATGACCGGATACTTGACTGGGAAGTCCTAACTGGGATGTTAGGCAGAAGAAAATCCTGGTGAGTGAAGCCAGGTGAAAATCCTAGTGAGTGAAGCTAGGTGAAAGACCTGGTGAGTGAAGCCAGGCAGAAGAGAAGTCCTAATGAGTGAAGCTAGGCAGATTGAAAATCCTAGTGAGTGAAGCTAGGTGAAAGACCTGGTGAGTGAAGCCAGGCAGAAGAGAAGTCCTAGTGAGTGAAGCTAGGCAGATTGAAAATCCTAATGAGTGAAGCTAGGTCAAAGACCTGGTGAGTGAAGCCAGGCAGAAGAGAAGTCCTAGTAAGTGAAGCTAGGCAGATTGGAAGTACCGGTAAGTGAAGCCGGGCATGGGGAAATCCAGATGTGTCAAGATTGACCAGACATCTGGTGGAAGTCCAAGTAGGTCAAGGGAGTGACCGGATACTTGGCACGAAGAGAAAAGTCCAAGTGGGTCAAAGGGATTGACCGGACACTCGGTGGGGAGTCCTGGCAGGTCAAGGGAGTGACCAGATGCTAGGCATGATATACCAACAAGTCAAGGTTGACTGAATGTTGGTTTGAGAAGCTTGGGACTTGGTTTTGGGCAAAAACCAAGAGCTGGATGGATCAGTGGATGGATCCAGGAGCTGGATCGATCAGTGGATCAATCCAGGCTTTTCCTAGCGAACAGAAAGCCTCTGGATCGATCAGTGGATCGATCCAGGTCTTTTCCAGCAAACAGAGAGCCTCTAGATCGATCAGTGGATCGATCCAGAGGTTCCAATCGACCAGCTGATCGATTGGGACGCTGCTGGTTCGCGCGATAATCCAAAGCCTCCTCGATCAATTGGGAGCTTTCGAATCGATCGGGATCCGACCGTTGCGTCGTATTTGAGCTGCAGGCGTGCGATGGCTGCAGTAGTTCTTCACCGATTCATCTCAGATCTCTCGCCAGCTCCTCCACAACGCTCTACAAGCTCAGATCGCCAGTTCTTGAAGGATCTTGGAGGTTTTCCAAGTCAAGAGGCGGATCAAAGCCAAGAAGAGAAGTTAGGGTTATGGTTTTTACTGTACATCTTGTAAGCTTTTGCTTATCTTGTATTTCCCTTTCTTCTTTTTGTATTGAGAGTATTGTAGGGCTTCTCCGCCTTTGGTAGTTACCATAAAGGAGTGATATTCATAGTGGAGGGTGCGTGAGTAGGTGTGGATCCTTGGACTAGTCACCTCTTGTGAGGTGGATACAAGTAAACCAACCTTGTTAGCGTTGTGTGATTTGTTTCTTGTATTTCCGCTGCACATCTTTGAAGAAACAACAACGTCGAGCACCTAGCACGCAACGAGCTATTCACCCCCCCTCTAGCTATATTTTGGTCTCAACAAGTGGTATCAGAGCAAGGTTGCTCTTCACCGGAATCATCGTCGGAAGGGGCAAACAAAACAAACAAAGCTAGAGGGTGAAGAAGTTGGAGCAAATTCATCAAAAGTCAAAGATTTCAAGAAGCTTAACTTCAAGATGCAATTCCAAGATGGACTTGGATTTGACACAAGGGTGGCTCCACCGTATACATCCACAAGCTTTGATTCTTGGAAATCAAGAATAGAAAATTTTCTTATGATGGAGATAGAGCAATGGTTTGCTCTAATGGAAGGCTTTAAAGCTCCAACAAACTCAAAGGGCAAGCTTCTCAAGAAAAGCAAATGGAGCTTAGATCAAATTCAAAGGAGCTAGGCAAATGATAAAGTGACCAAGCTTTTGGTCAACTTATTGCCTAGCCACATTTTGGCTCAAATTGGAGAATTCAACGATGCCAAGGAGCTTTGGAGCAAATTGGCAACAATCCATGAAGAACCCTCCACTGTACCAAATCAAGAGGAATCCAAAGAGGGCGACTCATTGGAGCAAGATCAAGAGGGGGACTCCGAAGTTGAGAGATGCTCAACTTTCGAAGAAGAGGAAGTCCAAGATGTTGGAGCAATCCCAATGGTCCGCGGGACCATGTGTTTTGGTGTTTGGGCAAAGGGTTTAAGTTAGGATTACCCTCATTATTTGATATGTGTACTTGAGTTGTGCAGGACTACAGGTGACACATGTGACTCAGGTTGACGGCTTCGGGTCTGGTGAAGGATGGAGCATCCGAGGGACCGTGGACAAGGCAGTAAGGACAAGGGCCGAGGGAAGCGACTTCGAGGCATACGCGAAGGATGACATTGGGGACGAGCCGCGGGCTTGGATGCATCCGAGGGACGAGAGCCAAAGGAAGTAGGTTTGAAGGCAAGAGGTCAAGGCTGCAAAGAAGAGTCAAATGAGTCGTGAGGGTACGAGTGCATGAGAGATTGTACTCGGAGTAAAATCCTAGTTTTAGGGTTTTACTGTAGCGGTACTGCAACAGTTACTGTAGCGCACTGTAACAGTTACTGTAGCAGTCGACTGGTGTATGGACCAGTCGACTGATGCACTGTAGCAGAGAGCCGTTGAGATAGCCGTTGGGCTGGCACCAGTCGACTGGTGCATGGACCAGTCGACTGGTAACGGGCAAATTAGGTTCTGATTTGTTCCAAGCTCTATAAGAAGGAGCTTGGTATGGCCGGCCAAGGCGACAAAATTAGACTTGGTTAAAGCCTAATTAGTAGTCACTAAGTGCTCAAAGGTTCCCTTATGTCCAAGTGTTTTGGAGAGTGTTGTGGTGAGGTTTCTCCACCCACAAGGAGGTTGAGCTAGCCAGAGTTTACCGGGGACTAATCCACCGACGGATTGAGGGATCGTCCACCTTACGGACACGCTATGGAGTAGGAGCAAGTTATCTCCGAACCACGTAAACGAACGTGTTAGCGGTTTGCATTTCCATTCTTGTATTTAGTGTTTAGCTTTCTATTTGTGTTTGTTTGTATTCCACTACGCTAACATCATAGGAAGCAAGGATTTGGGGGCGCCGTCTATCCAACCCCCCTTCAAGCTGGCCGCAAGATCCTCCAACACAAGAAGCTTCATCCTCAAAGGAGTGCAATCAAAAGAGCAAGGAAGGAGCATATTCCTTGTTTCATGTACAAGAGGATGAAGAAGAAGGTGAAGCCTCCACCTCTAGGATTGAGGGGGAGCAATCTTCATTGACACCGGATCAAGATCAAGAAGAATCCTCCAAATCCGGGTCAAGAGAAGATGAGGATGAAGAAACTTCCACCTTCGCAAGTCTAGCAAAATCGAATGGAGGAATATCTTCGGATCAAGAGGAAGCTTCTACCTCCGGATCAAAAGGAGAAGATGCCACCCCTACAAGCAAAGGTACAAACATTTCAATTAATGATAAAAATCATATCATATGCTTTGAATGTAGGGAACATGAGCATTACAAAAGTAAATGCCCTAAATTGGCCAAGAAGAAGGGCCAAGTGGCACAAAAGGGTAAGGTGAAGCCCAAGGAGACCATCCCCAATACAAAGAAGAGCAAGGAGCACATTATGTGCTTCTTGTGTCAACAAAAAGGGCATTACCGAAGTCAATGCCCCAAGGGGAAGAAGATGGTCAAGGCTCAAGGAGGCACTAGTCAAGGGGGAGCCTCCAAGGTAAAGAAGAAGGTAAAATTTATTGAGCCTACCCCTTTACGTTATGGTAAAAAGCATGATAGTTCTAATTTTTATCATTTTAATATAATTTACCATAAGAATAAAAAGCATGAGGGCATTAAGGAAAAACATGTGGCCCTACATGCCAAGACTACCCAATCTAAGGTTAGGAAGGTAGATAGACATTTGGGCAAGAACACTAAGGATAATAGATACAAGCCCAAGAATAAAAATGCTCATGGATCAAATGAAAAATCAAATACTAAGGACTTAGTGAGGGAAAATCAAGTCTTGAAGTCAAGACTTGAAAATTTAGAAAAGACCCTAAAAAGACTGGAAAATATCCTATTAGGGCAAAATGAGCATAGTCTAGGTCTAGGAGCATAAAGGTCATCTAATGGCCATAGAGGTTTGGGGCACAAACCCAAGGCTAAGAAGGATGTGCCCTCTTACCATAGGGTTCCATATAGTTATGGAACAAACCCTAAGCCTAGAGGTCAAGTCAAAGATAAAAGGGAAGATATCCCTAGAAGTATCTTTGCAACCAAAGTGACTAAGACTTCTCAGAAGTCTAAGAAAGTCACTAACAAGGTCACAAGGGAGACTATTCCTAGATTTGACCTAGAAAATGTGACCAAGGCTTCTAAGAAGCCCAACAAGGTCACTAGGAAGGTATCTAGGGAAGTTATCGCTAGTGAGTACCTAGAGCATCCAAGGAGCACCAATAGGTATTGGGTTCCTAGGAGCATCTTCTCTACCTCATAGATGGGTTAGAGAGTGTCAACTCCGATTAGAAGGGTAGTTAACCCAACTTTGAGGAAATTGACACTCAAGGAGAATGTTCAAGGTTTTTGTTAACCTTTGAAAATGAAATGGAATTATTATCTACTCCTTGAAAGAGTAAAATGTGCCTAATGGTGGAAAAATTGATTTTATCTTAAATGACATAATTTGGGAAAACCTAGAGAAATACCAAGTTAGGAGTTTGGTATTCTCTTAGAAATTTAAGGCAATCCGTGTCTTGATTTATGTGATTACTCTTGAGGAAAAATGGAACATGCCAACATTTGAGGATATGCTTAATTTTAAGTGGCATAAACAAATCAAGAGAAATAGAAATGTCAATTTAGGTTTTGACATTTCTTTGAAGCACTTAGGGCAATCTAGGTTTAACGTTTTAAGTTAACACAAGTGGTATATTTTGAGTTAGCTAAGTGGTTACGGATACTTAGATAGGTAATCTAGGTATATTATTATTTATGCTAAACTTTGCCATGATTGTTTGCCCATTATATGCCATGACATCATATTTAGTTTTGTGTTTTGCATTCATGATTTATTATGAAAAATCCAAAAATATCATGTCATGACATTCATACATCATGTAGTTATAGGATATTTTATTTTGAAAATTATTTCTTTTTGTTGTATGCCATAACATAATCATGCATTAAGTTTAATTCCTTGTAATTAAGGACAAATGACATTTAACAACACTTATTGACAAGTGACATCCTAGGTGGATGTCCAATATCTCTAAAATGCATAGATAGATATGCATAATCCCTAGAATAGGGCAAAACCAAAATCTCACATCTCACAAGGACTATAAGGTGACTTGTATGTGTTTTAGTGCACAATAGATACGAGTGAGATGTTAGGAAGATGAACAAAACTCAAGATGTTGATTTAGTGCATTCTTTTGAGTTTTAGGTTCATCAAAACACATAGTTATGTGTTTTCCCATCATTGGGAAAGCTAATGTACAAGTCATGTGCATTAAGCCCAAGGAATATGGTGGGATATTGGTTTTGAAAATGTTTTAAAATAATTTTGGAAAACCTTGGTGAAGGCTATCTTTTGACAGTAATTACCATTGAATAGTTAGACACAAACTTGAAGAAAACACTAAAGTTTTTACAGCTCTCAAGTTTGTGTCAATCTTTGAAAATATGATGTATTTTCATAAAAAACTATTTTTCCATGATAAATTATACCCTAAATAATGTCTACACAAATTTTTACGATTTTTAGAATTTTGTAGAATTTTCTAGGGGTTTCTGAAATTGGCTGAAATTGAATTTCAGTAATTTCAGGCTTTCAATCGATCAGTGGATCGATTTGAGTGCCTCAATCGATCAGCCGATCGATTGAGAAGGTATTTCTCGGGAGCAGAAGCTCGCTGGATCGATCAGCCGATCGATCCAAGAAGACTGAATCGATCAGTGGATCGATTCAGCAGGGTTCAATCGATTGGAACCCAACTCCAATCGATTGAAGATGCTGATTTTGGCTGGGAAGATCTGATCTCAGCATCTTTGAACATATTTTAGTCTAGGTAACCATTCCAAACCCCTGAAAATATATTTTTATACATAAAAAAGGTGTTTTAGTGTGGAAAACAAGGATGGATTGGTTAAGAAAGGCTAAGTTGAAGTTTAGGTTGAGGTTTGTTTCAAATTTTGAATATCTGAACCTCAAAACTTCTAAAATTGGGTTTCCTAAAGTTTTAGGGATTCCAAGTCATTGTTGGTGCAATGACAGAAGTTATCACCATGTCTTTAGGGGAGGGACTCTTTAAAGACATGAAAATTATTTTTCATGAACCATGGAAGGTGGTTAACCTTCCGTTAAGAACATGCTCAAGGTTGAGCGTTTGAACCTTAATGGGGAGTGGATATCCTCATTGTTCAAGTGGTTTCAAGTGGATAATGCTCAAGGATGGGCATTCACCTACATTGGGGGAGAATGTAGGGTTAAGGATAATGAAGGGTATGAGACCTTCATTATTGTGTTTGATCACAACGAGTGAAGTTGTGAACAACGATGAGCAACTCTTCAGGGGGAGAGTTTTCAACAAGTGAGGTTGTTGATATGTACCCAAAAATGGGACATGGTTTGATGTGTGCCAATAGGGGAGAATGAAAGGGAGTAAGTTAGACTTTCATTACCTAGAGGGAGTCTGCCCTCTTAGGGGGAGAATGAAGGGCTTAACTTATGTATTCATTACCTAGAGGCATGAAGAAGGTTTAGGCTATGGGATTAGCCTAACTTACATGTGGTAGTGTAAGTGATAGTGTTGATATTGTCAAACATAAAAAAGGAGGAGATTGTTGGTGCAACATCCCTCAGGTCAAGGTTGACCTGGTTGACCAAGCTTGAGTCTTGGTTTGAGTTTCGATGTTTGACAATGCAAGGTTGATTGAAGAAGAGTCAAGTAGGTCAAGGATGACCGGATACTTGACTGGGAAGTCCTAACTGGGATGTTAGGCAGAAGAAAATCCTGGTGAGTGAAGTCAGGTGAAAATCCTAGTGAGTGAAGCTAGGTGAAAGACCTGGTGAGTGAAGCCAGGCAGAAGAGAAGTCCTAGTGAGTGAAACTAGGCAGATTGAAAATCCTAGTGAGTGAAGCTAAGTGAAAGACCTGGTGAGTGAAGCCAGGCAGAAGAGAAGTCCTAGTGAGTGAAGCTAGGCAGATTGAAAATCCTAGTGAGTGAAGCTAGGTGAAAGACCTGGTGAGTGAAGCCAGGCAGAAGAGAAGTCCTAGTAAGTGAAGCTAGGCAGATTGGAAGTACCGGTAAGTGAAGCCGGGCATGGGGAAATCCAGATGTGTCAAGATTGACCAGACATCTGGTGGAAGTCCAAGTAGGTCAAGGTAGTGACCGGATACTTGGCACGAAGAGAAAAGTCCAAGTGGGTCAAAGGGATTGACCGGACACTCGGTGGGGAGTCCTGGCAGGTCAAGGGAGTGACCAGATGCTAGGCATGATATACCAACAAGTCAAGGTTGACTGAATGTTGGTTTGAGAAGCTTGGGACTTGGTTTTGGGCAAAAACCAAGAGCTGGATGGATCAGTGGATGGATCCAGGAGCTGGATCGATCAGTGGATCGATCCAGGCTTTTCCTAGCGAACAGAAAGCCTCTGGATCGATCAGTGGATCAATCCAGGTCTTTTCCAGCAAACAGAGAGCCTCTAGATCGATCAGTGGATCGATCCAGAGGTTCCAATCGATCAGCTGATCGATTGGGACGCTGCTGGTTCGTGTGATAAGCGCTGGATCGATCCGTGGATCGATCCAGGCGGTTTTCCAGAGCACAGAGGCACTCTGGATCGATCCGTGGATTGATCCAAAGCCTCCCCGATCGATTGAGAGCTTTCAAATCGATCAGGATCCGACCGTTGCGTCGTATTTGAGCTGCAGGCATGCGATGGCTGCAGTAGTTCTTCACCGATTCATCTCAGATATCTCGCCAGCTCCTCCACAACGCTCTACAAGCTCAGATCGCCAGTTCTTGAATGATCTTGGAGGTTTTCCAAGTCAAGAGGTGGATCAAAGCCAAGAAGAGAAGTTAGGGTTAGGGTTTTTACTATACATCTTGTAAGCTTTTGCTTATCTTGTATTTCTCTTTCTTCTTCTTGTATTGAGAGTATTGTAGGGCTTCTCCGCCTTTGGTAGTTACCATAAAGGAGTGATATTCATAGTGGAGGGTGCGTGAGTAGGTGTGGATCCTTGGACTAGTCACCTCTTGCGAGGTGGATACCAAGTAAACCAACCTTGTTAGCGTTGTGTGATCTGTTTCTTGTATTTCCGCTGCACATCTTTGAAGAAACAACAACGTCGAGCACCTAGCACGCGATGAGCTATTCACCCCCCCCTCTAGCTACATTTTGATCCCAACAATTCTGAGTTATATATAGTATCACATATAGTCTAAATGGAGATTTGCTAGATTAAATTTCCATTGGATGGACTCACATGTTAATTGATAACACACATTATTGTTATTAAAAATTACACCTCATAAAGTGATTTCATGCATTGTTAATTGTGGGTTTAAATTATTGAATGTGGAGAACCCATTAAACCAGTTCGTTAATATTGATGAGTTGTTAGGGTTTAATAAGAGAATGTTCCGTCTAGAGCTTAACATATAAAAAATAGCAGTGTGGATATTGGGTTGGGTGTATGGAAATATCAACGAGTTGCTTCTCTTCTCCTCTCCCCATTAGACGAGAGACTATAGTTAATGGTACAAGAATGATATGATGATAGTAATAATTCTACTATCTTTAAAGAATAAGTACAAGATAAAAATAAGTCACTAACAAAACTAATAGAAGATTGAGCGTAGTTATTGGAGAACTTCTTGAAGGAAAAGTGTCGACGCTTGCACTAACAGTCGTGATAGAAGCAGAATGAATCAGAGGTCAGAGTTGTTGTTGGCTTGGAGCTCGAGGTCTTCTTTTATAGTCACGGTTCGATCGACTGAAAAATCGTTCCGTCGATTGATACGTTCGGTCAACGAAACACTCTATCCGTCGACTGAACTCTAAGCCTTTCCTTGTTTGTTGTGATTCGAATCGGCCTGCCTGTCTTTCCTTATTTATATAGGTTGACTAATCCTGTTGATCAGTCGATAGAAAATGACTTCCTTTCTTGGCTTCTATGGTTACCAAACATGTATTGGTCGATTGATTAAATGTATTAGTCGCTTGATCATGCTGTGATACCAAGATTACGAGCTTTATTCTGATCTATCCCAATCTGGACTGATCGGTCACCAAAACCTCTAGTTCGGTCAACTGAATCCTTGGTCAACCTGAAACTTCATTTTATTTGTAAAATAAAGTTAGCATAATAATAATAATAGTGACCATGCAAAACAGAGTTAGACAGATAAATTAATACATGAATAAGACTGTAATGACTGTCATGACTGCCATGATCTCAACTTAGAAACCTCCGTCAGTTTCTCTGGTTGGATCATCGCCTAAGGTTTGTCTCTACTGGAATAAGACCTCACTGTACTCTCTCTAAGAGCTTACCTCAACTTACCTATCAAACATCGGGTCCTCTAAATCTATTTGTGTTGGAACCCCAAGGTTGTTTTAGTGTGATCAATAAGTTAAGTTAGGTCTTGTGTGTTTCTAACCTTATGTCTAAGTGTGCAGGAGCTTAGGAGCACAGGTACTCGAGTGGAAGATGCAGCTAGCAAGAAGGACGGCACGCGGTGCGTCCGAGGGATGAGGCGCTACGGAAGAGTACACCGGCGGACGAGAAGGAAGCGTGTGGTGGTTCCGAGGGATGAAAGTCGGAGTGGAAGATTGTTCGTGGAGCAAGAGATGCAGCTAGTGAGAAGGTTGGCACGGGGTGCGACCAAGGTGTTGGTGCAATGGAGGCCGGCAAGAGGGGGTGAATTGCTGTAAACAAAAAGTAAAACTACCCTCCTCGGATTTCAACTCAGAAAAGCAATAGTAAATTAATAACAATTAAATTAACAGAAGAAAAAGAAACTCAGCAATTAACCTGGTTACAACCAAGGAGGTTGTTAATCCAGGGCGATGAATAAGCGCACTAGAAGAATCTCCTTTGCTGAAGGCGGAGAAGCCTTTTACACACTAACGGCTCAGAACTATTGCTAGGAATTAAGTACAGAGTTGATTGTCAAAGTTGTTCTTCAATTCCTAGCTCCAGGCGCCTTTATATAGGTCCTGGAAATCTTATCCCGAGAGTCCAAGGCACCTCCAATAGGGTTCAAGGCGCCTCCAACTCGATCTGCGGATAAAACTTTATCCGCAGCGCAAACGGTCAAACTGGCCTACTCAAGGCGCCTTCAAGGGCTCCTTCAAGCTTGTTTAAGGCGCCTTCAAGCTACAGTAACTTTCTGCTACAGTAATTTTCAGCTTCTTTTGACTCCTTTTCTTCTTCGCTTTGGCTTCCGAAGCTCCGTTCTTTTGGGTGATTGCGGCCAACCGGAATAGGGCTCACCCGAACCCAATTCCCGGCCTTCTCCTCGAGCAGCCTTCCATCCCGGCTTAACGTCCCTCGAACGCCGCGCACGCTCTTCACGCCCACCGGAGTACTCTTCCGCAGTTCTCTCGTCCTTCGGACGCACCGAGCCCGTCGGCTCCCTTCCCGTGCCGTCCTTCTCGCTAGCTGCGTCTTCCGCTCGACTTCTTGTGCTCCTAAGCTCCTGCACACTCAGACACAGGGATCAAACACAGCAGGACCTAACTAACTTGGTTGATCACATCAAAACTATCACGGGGTCCAACAATCTCCCCTTTTTTGATGTGCATCAACCCAAGTTCAAGTTATGATTTAAAATAGACATAAAGAGTAATTTTAAAGAAAAAATTACTAAACTAACAAGTTTAGCATAATTTTTACAATTAGTAAAATTGCAACACTTTTTATAAAAATAATAACAGAAATTTTAAATTTTTCTAACTCCCCCTAAACTTGTACTTTTCTCTCTCCCTTTGATCACAGCAAAAATGGGGTTTTAAGAATTCTCAAGTAAGATTGAAGTTTTTGAAAATTTTCTAAGTAAAAAAATGGATTTTTTTTTTGTTTTTTTAAAAAAAATGCTAAGTTAAAACCAATTTTCCAAAAAAAAATTTAAGTAAAAAAAATCCTAAGTAAATGTTCAAATGTTCCCAAAAAAAATTCCTAGGTCAAGTGAATGATCTTTTAGAATTTTCCAGAAGAAAATTTCTAACCCAAAAAAAATTAAGTTAGAATTTTTAAAAAATTTCTAAGGAATTTTTGTTTATTTTAACAAATATTTGATAAACTTTCAAAGCATTATTTAATTTTTTTAATGCTTTTTTAGAAAGTTAATTAAACATTTTCTTTCAATATTTTAGCTTCCAGGTCGTGGCGAGGCACTAGGCCTTCTTGGCTATTGGAGCAACAACCACTTCCTTAGACAAAGCTTCCATAAAGAATTTCAATGTTTAATTTTCTCACTGTAAGCTTTTAATTTTTTGAAAAATTAATTAAGCACAGATTTTGGAACCCAATAGAGGTTCCTACCTACATGATTATTCAGATACTTAGGGGGTACATAATTTTTGGGTTTTCTTCTAAGTTGACCCTGATGGTTTCTAATGAACCAGTTCAATTTTCCATAAAGTCTTAATTTTGAATTTGGAAATTGATTTAAGCATGCAGCAGATTTCAGTTTTTCAATTTTTAATTTTAATTTATCATTTTATGATTTTACACTATCATACATTTCAAGTGGACATGCTTTTGCTAATTTCATTTTTAATTCTTTATTTTCTTTTTCTACTTCGAATAAGTCTTTAGAAAGCGATTTAATAAATCGAAAAGACTGAGAAGGGGTTAGATTGCGTACCTTACTTACTTGATCTGGTGACGCTCCCCCTTCACTGCTGCTTTCTTCTTCTGATGTTCCTCCCCCTTCATCGATGCTCATCTCTGAGCTTGAGTCTTCTTCCGGTTGATGGTTCACCAATAGCGCTAACCCTGAGAATTCTTCGATGTCCGACTCAGAGGTTGACGAATCTGACCAAGTAGCCTTCAGATTCTTGTGCTTGGAGGGTTCTGGTTTCTTGTATTTTCGCTTTTCCTTTTCTTTCTCCTTTCTTTTCAACTTTGGGCAGTCCTCCTTGATGTGCCCTTCTTCATTGTAGTTGTAGCAACGAACCGTCCTCTTCTTTCGATGATGCTTCTGCGATTTAAATTTATTAGTGCTGAAAAACTTATTGAAGCTGTTGGAACCCCAAGGTGTTTTGATGTGATCAAACAAGCTAAGTTAGGTCCTGCGTTTGTTTAACCCTTGTGTCTAAGTGTGCAGGAGCTTAGGAACACAGGAAGTCGAGCGGAAGACGCGGCTAACGAGAAGGACGGCACGGGGAGAGAGCGGACAGGCTCAGTGCGTCAGAGGGACGAGGTGACCGCGGAAGAGTACACCGGCGGATGAGAAGAACGTGCGCGGCGTTCGAGGGACGAGAAACCGGGAAGGAAGGCTGCTCGAGGAGAAGGTCGGAACATGGGTTCGGGTGAGCCCTATTCCGGAAGGCCAAGATCACCCAAGCAAACGGAGCCGGACCGAGATCAGCTGGATCGAGACGAGCTGAACCGGAGTCGAAAAGTCAACTTATGTTGACCTTAGGGCTCCGGGCGCCCGGAACCGACCGGGGTGCCCGGAATCGACTTTTCAATAGGATCGAGTTTTGACTCGATCCGACCATTGGGGGATAAAATTTATCCCCCCCCAGGGCGCCCGGAACCCTTCCAGGCGCCCCGACCAAGGCTATAAATATAGCCTTGGTCCAGAAGCAATTATCAATTAAGAACAACTACTTGTAATCCAATGCTTTCATTTGTGTTATTTCTTTCTGTGCTTTCAACGCTGTAAGAGGCTACTTCGCCCAGAGGAGAATCAATTAGTGCGCTTTCTTTGCCTTGGATTAGCAATCCTCTGATTGCAAACCAAGTAATTCCTCTGTGTCTACTTTTTGTCTTAATTAGTCTCTGCCATTTTAATTACAAGTTCTTTTAAGTTAGTTGAATATCCGAGAAGGGTTTTTGGTTTTATTTTATAGGGAAATTCACCCCTCCCCTCTTGCCGGCCTCCAAAGGGACCAACAAGTGGTATCAGAGCAAGGCGCTTCAGGAGGACTAACCGCCGATCGAAGCAACAAAGATGGCCGGACCAAGCATTGTTTCACCAAAATTCTAGGGGAACTTCGCAGACTAGAAGCGTCGTATGGAGGTATTCCTAAAAACAGATTTTGAAATTCGGTTTATTATGAAATATGATTTTGTAGCTCCAATAGATAAAGATGGAAAAGAAAAGAAAGAGAGCGATTGGACAAAGAAGGAGCAGAATGAGTCGGTAGCAAACAGCCGTGCGGAACATCACCTGCTGAGCGTGTTACCGCCTCAAGAGGTCAACCGCATCGGAAATTATTTTTCTGCCAAAGAACTTTGGGAGAAGTTCTTGGAACTCCACGAAGGCACGTCCGAAGCAAAGCTCGCTAGAAGGGACATCCTCCGCAACAAACTGATGAACATCAGTCTGGAGAAAGGTGAGAAAGTAGCCGGTCTACAAGAACTAGTTACTGGTCTCGAAAACCTTGGTGAAAAGGTAACAAACCGGGACACTATACGCTACGCACTCAACGCGTTTCCAAGAACTCCGGAGTGGACATCAATCGTCGATGCTTACTACATCTCAAAAGACTTGGAGGTAAGTACTTTAGAAGAGTTGTTTTCTACACTTGAATTACACGAAACTAGATATGCAGAGATATCAAAGGACACAACCCAGACTATGGCGCTGAACGCAACCAACAAGGATGAACCCGAGTCAGAATCCGAAGACGATCAAGAAGCGTACATGGTAAGAAACTTTAAAAAGTTTTTTAGATCTAATAAATTTAAAATGCAGAATCAAAAGAATCAAAAGAATCAAAAAGGTAGAAGAAAGGTACGGTGCTACCAGTGTCAGAAGGAGGGACACCTAAGGGAAGAATGCCCAGAACTCAAGAAGGTTAAAATGAAGACACCCAAGAAACACAACCTAAAAGCAACTTGGGACGACACTTCTTCATCCGAATCAGAAGCTCAAGAATATGCTGGGATAGCGCTGATGGCAAGTTACGAAGGGCAAAACTCATCAGAACCTAGCATCGATGAAGGGGGAGCGACCTCAGATGAAGGCAGCGAAGCAGGGGGAGATTCAGGCTTCAAGTCTGATATGGTAAGTGAGGTATGCCTCTTACCCCCTGATCAACTTTATTCTGGCATTAAGGCAATGACTAAATCCATGTATAAATTAGAAAATGAAAATATCAAATTAAAAAATGAAATTTTGGAAACAAAAAGAATTTTAGCAAAATCATGTCTTATAGAGGATTTTGATAAATTGAAAATTGAAAATGAAAAACTAAAAGAAGAAATAGAAAGATTGAAAAAATATAAAAGTTCAAATATTTCTACTTTTAGAAATTATAGAGGTTTAAATTGGTATTATAGATTTCATCAAAGTCAAATTAGAAATATATCAAAAATCTATGTACCTAGGAAATACTTGGTTAACCCTGTAGGTAGGAACCTCTACTGGGTTCCAAAAACCCATTTAATTTAAATTTAGACTTAGCATTTTCAGCAAGGAAATTAAACGACTAATTTCATTATGAGGCTTTGTCTAAGGAAGTGGTTGTTGCTCCAATAACCAAGAAGGCCTAGTGCCTCGCCACAACCTGGAAGCCAAGTATCGAAATGAAAAGTTTAATTGACTAACTGAAAAAACATTAATTTAATTTACCTAATGCTTTAAAAGAGTTATTCAATTTATGTTAGAAAAATATTTAAAATTAATTTATAATTAAAAAAAACAATTTTTTGGAAAATAATTTTTTTTTTACTTAGAAAATTTCTGAAAATTATTGACTTAGATATTAACTTAGAAATTTTTCTATGAATATTGTCTTATACATTTTCCTTTGAAAATTGTCTTAGAAATCTTTTATGAAAAATAACTTAAAAATTTTCTGAATATTGACTTAGAATTTTTATGAAAATTCACTTAAAATTTTGTTTACCTTAGACTTGTTTAAAGAACCCCTATTTTTAATGTGATCAAAGGGGGAGAAGAATGTTAAGTCTAGGGGGAGGTACTATAATTTTTCAATTGAAAAATATTAAACTTATTGGAATATAAATCATTTTTATTTGCATATGGTTACCCTAACTTAACTTGGGTTGCTCACATCAAAAAGGGGGAGATTGTTGGAACCCCAAGGTGTTTTGATGTGATCAAACAAGCTAAGTTAGGTCCTGCGTTTGTTTAACCCTTGTGTCTAAGTGTGCAGGAGCTTAGGAACACAGGAAGTCGAGCGGAAGACGCGGCTAACGAGAAGGACGGCACGGGGAGAGAGCCGACGGGCTCGGTGCGTCCGAGGGACGAGGTGACCGCGGAAGAGTACACCGGCGGACGAGAAGAACGTGCGCGGCGTTCGAGGGACGAGAAACCGGGAAGGAAGGCTGCTAGAGGAGAAGGCCGGAACATGGGTTCGGGTGAGCCCTATTCCGGAAGGCCAAGATCACCCAAGCAAACGGAGCCGGAGCGAACAGACCCGGACTGAGATGAGCTGGATCGAGACGAGCTGAACCGGAGTCGAAAAGTCAACTTATGTTGACCTTAGGGCTCCGGGCGCCCGGAACCGACCGGGGCGATCGGAACCCTTCCGGGCGCCCGGAATCGACTTTTCAACAGGATCGAGTTTTGACTCGATCCGACCGTTGGGGGATAAAATTTATCCCCCCCAGGGCGCCCGGAACCCTTCCTGGTGCCCCGACCAAGGCTATAAATATAGCCTTGGTTCAGAAGCAATTATCAATTAAGAACAATTACTTGTAATCCAGTGCTTTCATTTGTGTTATTTCTTTCTGTGCTTTCAACGCTGTAAGAGGCTACTCCGCCTAGAGGAGAATCAATTAGTGCGCCTTCTTTGCCTTGGATTAGCAATCCTCTGATTGCAAACCAAGTAATTCCTCTGTGTCTACTTTCTGTCTTAATTAGTCTCTGCCATTTTAATTACAAGTTCTTTTAAGTTAGTTGAATATCCGAGAAGGGTTTTTGGTTTTATTTTATAGGGCAATTCACCCCTCCCCTCTTGCCGGCCTCCAAAGGGACCAACAGAAGCGTCTTACCAGTAGTGCCGTTTCGGATTCGTCGACTGAGGCTTCGGAGTCTGAACCGTTTACTTTTCCTTTAGAGCTATGTTCTGACCGGTCTTCTCTACTCCATTTGGCTCTGAAACTCGAGATTCGTGAAGTTCAAAAGTCGAAAATAACTATTCTAACGTACTTACCTCGAGGTCCTTAGAGATGTAGTATGCATCTACTAAGGAGGCCCACTCTGGAGTTCTCGGGAAGGCATTGAGCGCGTATCGAATGGAATCCCGGTTGGTTACCTCTTCTCCAAGGTTCGTTAGTTGCGTTATCAGCTCCTTGATTCTCGCTTGGAGTTGCGCTACCTTCTCGCCTTGGTTCATCCGGAGGTTCGTTAACTGGTTCCGGAGGATGTCACGCTTCGCTAGCTTCGTTTCGGAAGTACCTTCGTGAAGCTCCAGGAATTTTTCCCAGAGATCTTTCACGGAATCGTAGCTTCCGATCCGATTTACCTCTTGCGGCGGTAGAACGCTGAGTAGGTGGAGCTCAGCCTTTCCGTTGGCGACGAAATCTGCTTGCTCCTTTTTCGTCCAGGTATTTTCCTCCTTATCTTTCGGAACTGCATAGCCATATTTTTTTATTAACAGAATGTCAAATTCGGTTTTAAAAAATACCTCCATTTTGCGCTTCCACGTCGCGAAGTCTCCGTCGAACTTCGGGGGATGGATGTTTGCTCCAGCCATCGTCTTGATCATTGTGCGTCAGTCGGCGATTAGTCCTTCTGAGAGGTCTGGCTCTGATACCACTTGTTGGTGCAGCGGAGGCCGGCAAGAGGGGGGTGAATTGCTGTAAACAAAAAGTAAAACTGCCCTCCTCGGATTTCAACTCAGAAAAGCAATAGTAAATTAATAACAATTAAATTAACATAAGTAAAAAGAAACTCAGCAATTAACCTGGTTACAACCAAGGAGGTTGTTAATCCAGGGCGATGAAAAAGCGCACTAGAAGAATCTCCTTTGCTAAAAGCGGAGAAGCCTTTTACACACTAACGGCTCAGAACTATTGCTAGGAATTAAGTGCAGAGTTGATTGTCAAAGTTGTTCTTCAATTCCTAGCTCCAGGGGCCTTTATATAGGCCCTGGAAATCTTATCCCAAGAGTCCAAGGCGCCTGCAACAGGGTTCAAGGCGCCTCCAACTCGATCTGCGGATAAAACTTTATCCGCAGCGCAAACGGTCAAACTGGCCTGCTCAAGGCGCCTTGAACAGGCTTGAAGGCGCCTTCAAGGGCGCCTTCAAGCTTGTTTAAGGCGCCTTCAAGCTACAGTAACTTCTACTACAATAACTTTCTGCTACAGTAATTTCCAGCTTCTTTTGACTCATTTTCTTCTTCGCTTTGGCTTCCGAAGCTCCGTTCTTTTGGGTGATTGCGGCCAACCGGAATAGGGCTCACCCGAACCCAATTCCCGGCCTTCTCCTTGAGCAGCCTTCCGTCCCGGCTTAACGTTCCTCGAACGCCACACACGCTCTTCACGCCCACCGGAGTACTCTTCCGCAGCTCTCTCGTCCTTCGGACGCACCGAGCCAGTCGACTCCCTTCCCGTGCCGTCCTTCTCGCTAGCTGCGTCTTCCGCTCGACTTCCTGTGCTCCTAAGCTCCTGCACACTCAGACACAGGGATCAAACACAGCAGGACCTAACTAAATTGGTTGATCACATCAAAACTATCACGGGGTCCAACACAAGGGATGAAGACTGCGGATGAGTACGCTGGCGGACGAGAAGGAAACACGTGGCGATTCCGAGGGACGAGAAACCGGAGCGGAAGCCCGCTCGAGAAGACTGGAACTTGGGTTCGGGTGAGCCCTTTTTCGGATGACAGAAATCACCCAAGTGAGCAGATCCAGAGCAGAGGACCCGGACCAAAGGCGAGCTAAACCGGAGCAGAGAGCCCGGACCAAAAAGTCAACCTCTTTCAAGTCCGGGCGCCCGGAACCATTCCGAGCGCCTGGAGGTTCATCTTTGACCAGATCGAGTCTTTCGCGATCTGAATGTTGGGGGATAAAGTTTTATCCCCCCAGGGCGCCCAGAACCCTTCCAGGCGCCCCGACCAAGGCTATAAATATAGCCTTGGTCCAGAAGCTTTTTAACAAACTCACGAATTGTAATTCCAACACTCGTGTGCTTTAGTTTAGAGTTAAGCTTCTGTTTCTGCGCTTCATTGTTGTACGAAGCTTCTCCGCCTGAAGGAGTATTTGGTACTACATTTGCCTTGAATTAACAATCTCCCCGGTTGTAACCAAATAAATATCGTGTGCCTCATTTTTATGATTTACTTTCTGCTTACTTTATTTTATAAGTGTTAGTTTAAGAGTTCGAGAAGGGTTGGTTTTGTTTTTGTGTTTACAGGCTATTCAACCCCCCCCCCCCCCCCCCCTTCTAGCAGGCCCAATGGTCCTACAAGTGGTATCAGAGCTGAGACACCTCAGAAGGACTAACCGCCATCTGAAACAACAAAACGATGGCCGGAGATAGCATCTATCTACCAACATTCGAAGGGGAGTTTTCTTTATGGAAGCAACAAATAGAGGTATATCTAAACACAGATTTTGGTATTTCTTTAATAATGAAATTTGGTTATGAAGCACCAAAGACAACAAATGGAGAAGAAATCAAGAAATATCTCTGGACCGAGAAGCAACGTGAGGAGAGTATGGCAAACACTCGGGCCGAATTTCACCTGCTAAGCATAATACCAAATGAAGATCTCGACAGAGTCGAAAAATACAAAAGCGCAAAAGAACTTTGGAAAAAGTTCTTGAAGATCTACGAAGTACAAGCTGAAGTCGAATCCAACTCCTCGATGGACACCAAGTCACCGTCAGAACAGTCCGAGAATGAGGAAACTGCCGAGACAACTGAACTCCATCCCGAAGCTACAGAAAGCTCATCCTAGATGAGCATCGATGAAGGGGGAGAGACTTCGGAAGAAAACAACTCGGCAGGGGGAGAATCAACTGCTGACAAGGTAAGTTAGGTATGGTCTCTACCTTCTGAATAATTAGTTAAATCAATTGAAAAGTCGCCGAAAGAATTTTGCGAATTAGAAATTGAATCATCGAAAGAGTTTTTCGGATTAGAAAATTTTCTGTCGAATAAAATTTTCAAATTACAAAATATTTTGTCGAACGAATTTTGCAAAGTAGAAATATTGTCAAAAAACTTTATCAAGTTAGAATTTATATTATCAAAATATTTTTGTGAATTAGAAATTCAAAATATAACAAAAAATATTAAGTTAAAAGAAATAGCTTGTCGATTAAAGAATCTTGACAAACTAATAATAGAAATTAACATGATACAATTTTTTACATGTTTAATATTGGTCGCTTTAAATCTGAAAAAGTGTGATTTGAGAAATTATAATAAATTAAAATAGAAATTTAAAACTTTCTGATAAAAGTATTAGAATTAAAAAAAATAATAATAAATGCTTAGAATTTTTTTTTATTCTCTTCTAAATTGTCTCAAAATATTTTTCTTACATAAAGTTTTCTGCTTAGAAAGTTCTTAATTTTGATTGCAAAAACTTAGAATTTTTTCAAAAGTTATTTTTAACTTGGAAATTTTCCTTGACTTAGAAATGATTTCCAGAAAATCATTGAAATAGATTTTTATATTTTTCTAAGTGTCAACCCTTATATTTTTCTTGCAACCCCAATTTTTTATGTGATCAAAGGGGGAGAAGAAAAAGTATAAGTCTAGGGGGAGGTAGAAAATAGGAAATTGAAATTTTTTTGAAATTTAATTTTTCTATCCTGTTGCACGCTATTGCAATATAATGTGTTTAATTTTCATGTCTATTTTTACCCTAGCTTAACTTGGGTTGATCACATCAAAAAGGGGGAGATTGTTGGAACCCCAAGGTTGTTTTGGTGTGATCAACAAGTTAAGTTAGGTCCTATGTGTTTCTAACCTTGTGTCTAAGTGTGCAGGAGCTTAGGAGCATAGGTACTCGAGCAGAAGACGCAGCTAGCGAGAAGGGCAGCACGCGGTGCGTCCAAGGGACGAGGCGCTGTGGAAGAGTACATCGGCTGATGAGAAGGAAACGTGCGGTGATTCTGAGGGATGAAAGCCGGAGCGGAAGATTGCTCGAGGAGCAAGAGACGCAGCTAGCGAGAAGGTTAGCACGGGGTGGGACCGAGGGATGAAGACTGCGGATGAGTACGTTGGCGGACGAGAAGGAAGCATGCGGCGATTCCGAGGGACGAGAAGCCGGAGCGGAAGTCCGCTCGAGAATACCGAAACTTAGGTTCGGGTGAGCCCTTTTCCGGATAGCAGAGATCACCCAAGCGAGCAGATCCAGAGCGGAGGACCCGGACCAAAGGTGAGCTGAACCGGAGCAAAGAGCCCGGACCAAAAAGTCAACCTGAGTTGACTTTCAGGTTCGGGCGCCCGGAGGTTCATCTTTGACAAGATCGAGTCTTTCACGATCTGAACGTTGGGGGATAAATTTTTATCCCCCCAAGGCGCCCGGAACCCTTCTAGGCGCTCTGACCAATGCTATAAATATAGCCTTGGTCTAGAAGCTTTTTAACGAACTCACGAATTGTAATTCCAACACATGTGTGCTTTAGTTTAGAGTTAAACTTCTATTTCTGCGCTTCATTGTTGTACGAGGCTTCTCCGCTTGAAGGAGGATTTAGTACTACATTTACCTTGGATTAACAACCTCTCCGGTTGTAACCAAGTAAATATCGTGTGCCTCATTTTTATGATTTACTTTCTGCTTACTTTATTTTATAAGTGTTAGTTTAAGAGTTCGAGAAGGGTTGGTTTTGTTTTTGTGTTTACAGGCTATTCAACCCCCCTTCTAGCCGGTCTAATGGTCCTACAGTTTGGACTTTAATTGTTCATCATCGGATCGACCGATCCACTAAGACTTTTCCTGTATTACTAAATTAGTACAACAACAAAAAAAGTAATGCAACATAGTGTTGGTAAAATTATACTTAGGTTTACCAAAATTCACTGGTTCGATCCATCGCACGTAGTCGACTAGAAACCATTTGGTCTCACATGCTTGAAGTTCACTCCTCCAAGACTACTCATTACCTAGGGTTACCTCCCCCTATGATTTTCCATTACCTGACTTCACTTACTAGGGCTTTCACCACCTACCTTCATGCACTAGGGCCTAGCTATTGGTGCAATATCCCTGGGTCAAGGTTGACCTGATTGACTAAGCTTGAGTTGGCTCAAGCTTGAGTCTCTATGTTTGAATTTCGATGTTTGACAATACAGATAATACGTGGAGATTAGAGGTGTAATCATCCGATTGGGGAGATTGCTGGTGCAATTCCCCTCTGGTTAGGGTTTGACCAGTCTGAGTTTGAAGAAGAGTCAAGTAGGTCAAGATTAACCGGATACTTGACTAGGAAGTCCTAGTGAGTGAAGCTAGGCATAAAGAAAAATCATGGTGAGTGAAGCTAGGTGAAAGACCTAGTGAGTGAAGCTAGGCAGTTGGAAAATCCTGGTGAGTGAAGCCAGGTGAAAATTCTAGTGGTTGAAGCTAGGTGAAAGTCCTGGTGAGTGAAGCCAGGCAGATGGGAAGTCCTAGTGAGTGAAACTAGGCAGATTGAAAGACCTGGTGAGTGAAGTCAGACATGTGGAAATCTAGGTGGGTCAAGGTTGACTGGACACCTAGTGTTTGGAAGTCCAAGTAGGTCAAAGGATTGACCGGATACTTGGCAAGAGTAAATCCATATGGGTCAAGGATGACCGAACATCTGATAGAAGGAAGTTCAAGTGGGTCATGGAGAACCAAACACTTGGCATGAGATGGTAAGTCCAAGTGGGTTAAGGTTGACCAAACACTTGGCGCGAGGAGAAAATATCTAGATGAGTCAAAAGTTGACCGAACTCTTAGCAGTCGTAAGTCCAATAGGGAGTTGGCATGGAACTAGGAAGTTCGGACGTAGTAAACTTCCGAAGGCCATAACTTTTGACTTGGATATCGGAATGAGGTGATCTCATATGCAAAACAAAGCTAATTTCAAGCTCTACATAGTTTTCTGGGTTTCAATTGATTGGCCAATCAATTGGGGGGTTCAATCGATTGGTCAATCAATTGGTTGATGCGATTTCGTGTAGAAAACATCTGGATCAATTGGGTAATCGATCAAAACTTCCCCAATCAATTGGTCAATTGATTGGGAGAGTTTCTAGCGAACAGTAAGCTTCTAAATCGATCAGTTGATCGATTGAAACCTCCAATCTATCGGTCGATCGATTGGAGCGCTGGAAATCGCTCGAGAAGCCTTGAATCGATCGGGTAATCGATTCAGGGCGATTCCAGAGAGTACAGAGGCGCTCTGGATCAATCGACCGATCGATCCAAAGCCTCCCCAATCGATTGGGAGCAATCCAATCGATTGGGATTCGACCGTTGGCGCAGATAAAGCCGTTGGCGAGCGTGTCTTTGGTACGACTTCCATCTCTGCTCCACAGCGATTCCACAGCTTCTCTATAGAGCTCTCACCGCCAGATCTTGAAGGTTCTTGGAGGCATTTCCAAGTCAAGAGGCGGATCTACAACAAGAAGAAGAAGCTAGGGTTAGGGTTTTCATTGCATATCTTGTAAGATATTTCTTGTATTTGTCTTCCCTTGCTTTCTTCTTGTATTGAGAGTGTTGTAAGGCTTCTCTGCTTTCGGTAGTTACCATAAAGGAGTGATTTCATAGTGGAGGGTGCGTGAGTGTGTGGATCCTTGGATTAGTCACCTCTTCTTGAGGTAGAAACCAAGTAAATCTCTTGTGTTAGCATTATAGTTGTTGTTTCTTGTATTTTTCGCTGCACATCATCGAAGAAACAAAGCAACAAAGAGCACAAGATCGCGAAGAGCTATTCACCCCCCTCCTCTAGCTACATTTCGGTCCCAACACTAGCTTCATTCGCTAGGACTTTTGTTTGAAGTTCACTCCTCCAAGATTTCTCATTACCTAGGGTTACATCCCCTACAATTTTCCTCTTGCTAATCATCAGGTCACCTTGACCTGCTTGGACTTGCTAATCACTCAGTAGGCTACTCACCTTTGCAGTCATTTGGTAGATTACTCACCACTTGCCAGTCATTTGGTCAACCTAAACCTGACTAGACTTCTCACTTGCGTAGGTCAACCTTAACCAAACTCCATTAAATATATTGTCAGACATCAAAATTTTGAAGGTTAATTGCTTCAATAACCCCCCTCTCCACCTCGTTGCTGCCTTTGGCCTGCATCATCACTCCATCATCATCACTGAGTTTTGTCACCGCCTCAGGCCTCTAAGACGTCTCCCCCGTCGTTGACCACGTTGCCTTCAGCATCTGAGCTTCTTCTCTCCCTTAGGTTGCCGCCCTCTTTCCATTTGTGCTAGCCAACACCGGTGCAACCGCCATAGCCGATCGCCACCTCAGCAGGGCTCCGACCCCTCTCCCTCTCCTTCACGGATCTAGCTCTTTCAGCTTCATACGTCATCGTCGCCATTATTGTATGATAGCTTCTGACATCGATCCAGCTTTAGATCCGTGTTATCGTACGTTTTCGTCGCTAATCGAGCTTCCGAGTGATCATTGTTGTGCACTTTCATTGTACTTCACCTCTGCAATCGATCCGATTCCTAGAGCCCATAGTCGCTGCTATGTTCCGACCTTCGAGCCATCAGACCTTTGAGCTACTGTTGTGTTCTGGCTTTTGAGCAGTCTAACCTTCGAGCCACTATCATGTTTCTACCTTTGAGCCACTACCACTAGCTCTTGGCATGTCGTCTTCTCTAGCTCCCTGAGCGGATACTTCAGGGGTTCAGCTCCTCGATAAAAAACTCTAGGGGCACAACTCCCCGACTAGATATCTAGCTTATGTCTAATCAGCCCTGTCGCTTAGATGCTCTGGCTCACCTCCACTCCAATTCGATGCCTCTCCTAGGTCCAGATATTCAGCTGCTCAGTGACACATGGATTGATGTGACACGTGGAACAATATGGTGGACGTAGCGTGATCCCATGAGATCTTATACAACACTAGATATGATTAATGTGATATCCTAATACAACGATGGGGCATCTTCCATATCAGGAAATGACATTATGTCAGAAGCACACCATTTCCTTTGACCGTCACAGATGTGATATCTCCCTCTTTCCAGTTATAAAAAGTCCCGCCCCCACTAGCCAAGGCATTGTTGATCGGGGACTTTCTGGGATTCTTGGCTCCATGTTCCTGGCTCTTTCTTAGGAGTTCAGCGATTCAATTAACCTAGAAGGCAACTTACCTTCTTCCTCCGGGTCATGGTGACTTAGTCTACATTCCAACCACCTCATTGGTAATTCAGCTTCCACTGATTTCAAATGGGATAATTTCTATTAGAAGAAAAAAATCTCCTTAAAAAAATTATGCTTAGTCAATATTTCTAACACAATAGTGAAAAGATTTCATATGATAATAAATTGTTGATCCTAGTTATAGAAGTAAAGATCTTATTGAATGAATTTCAAGAGTCTCTTATTATAAAAGTAAAGATCATATTTGGATGAATTTTGAGAGTTGGAAGATTTTTTTCTTACATGACATGTCAGATGATTCCAAAGCGGAGATAAAAAAAAATGCTGATGATGAATAAAGAGGAAGAAGCCACAAATTCAAATGATGATGATTCAGTGTTGTGTATTAGAGATGTTTTAAGAACCAATGCCATTGAGAAGAACAAATAATTTATGTACTTGAGGGTTTGGCATCAAGATACTTCCAGACATTGCATAAACATATCAGATCAAATATTACAATAGAAAAAGCTATATTTAGTATTTTTCAGCTGCAAAACACCTAAAAGATCTTACATTTTATGTTGCCAATTGATAAAATTGTGGTTTGCAGTCATCTATAGATATTGAATCAGGGTCTAAGTAAATCTCGCACTAATTTCTCTTGTTTCTAACATAATTGTGCACTCAGATCGGTGATAACCCGTGCTCTAGAAATTCATGTGTCTAGGCGAATAATTGATTTACATCCATTTGTTCACATTCTCAATGCACGTGAATCAATATAAACTAACCAACATGTCATAAAACTCTCAATATGGGACTAAAGTCTCATTGACAATGAAATCTATTTCCTTTTCCACCTTTTATCCATTCATATTTCTTTTATCCAACATGGGAGACGGGGAGAAAGTGATTGATAGGTCTAGTTTGAGGAGCCACCCTCGGTGAGAATCACAGGCAATGGAGACGGCGACAGTTAGATTTGGGATGCCAAGTGGAAGGCTAAAGAAGAGCAGGAAGATGCCATGCCTAAGAGTGTGTGTTAGCCGCCAAAGGAAAGATCTTGAATGCAAAGGGATTATTAGCACATGATTCATGAACATTGAAACAAGGCTAAATATACATGGATTTAGGAAAGACTTGCGTAAAAACAATTCCATTTTTGGAGGACCAGAAGAGGATCGGAGGCTCCAACACTTCGAACTTCCTCCGGAGAACACGATGACGACCTGCAACGAGGGAGACGACGGAGGCTAGATGGCGCAAATGGCGAGAAAGCAGTTGGGTGTTGCGGCATGATTGCGGGTGGGGGGAGATTAAAGGCCCAAACTTCTTAATAGAAATTTCTTTTTCGGATAAAATTATCTAGAGAATTTTATATCAAGCTAATGCACTCAATTACAATTTCACTTTTTTTTTTTTCATAAGAAACTTTTGTGTGGGCAGTTAATTAGGAGCTAAATAGACTCCGATCTTATTTACATATTTGGTGTACCGGCCAAAGAATCCAACAATGCGGCCATCCTTGACCGGAACTGTGAATCTGTTGCTACCTGCTGCTCCAAAAGGCCCATGCTGCTTCCCCAAATTGGTCCTGAATTCCAGCTGAGTGATACAAGTTTCGCCGTTGTATTCACGGACGGACCCAACCATCGAGTTGATATATTCACCAGCCCGCAGTTCAAACTCGTGGAATTTACCACCACTGCCGCCTGCTCTGCTCGTCGCGACTTTATTACGATCGTCGACGTAGGAGACCTCCAAACTGTCGACGACTATTCCTGCGTGGAGTCTGACCCTTGTGATTTGGAAGGCAGATCCACCGATGTCAAATCTCTGTTCTCCGCTGCCTCCCCATGCCCCAATTTTGATGTTATCATGAAAAGCTAAACGCCAGGGTTTAATAATTTGTCATTTAATTGTGAAATTAAACTAATTAAGAAGAATCGATGCTCACTGATGCGTGTGAAATCCTCAAAGATGGCAGCCACTTGGTCTTCCAGTGATTCCAGGTCACGCTGCCACTGCTTGGCTTCGGCAGTTGCGAGGTTGCTGCCGCGCTTGGCTTCTTCGATCTTGCTTTTGATGTCGTTCCGTTTAGCTTTCAGCTTTTCCATCTCTTTCTTCAACCTCTCGACGTCGGTGTTGGGCCGACGCCAGGATTTCCATAACCCGCTGAAGCACTTGTTGACGTCTACGTTGAGATTTAAGCTGGGGCCAACCATGGCTAACTAGCTAGCTAACTGCAGGCCGAGGGCTTTGGTGGCGACTGAGGATTCACAAGGCTGAGGGACAGATTGTGGCATGCAGATCAATATTTCCTTCTTTTGTAGACTGAAGAGACAGAGACAAATTAGATGAACTAGAGAGAAGGAGAAGGAGCGGTCTATCATTTCTATGATTGATTTATTGGTCAATCATAAGTGTTTTCCAGGAAGAGGGAAAAAGAAGTCTATCATTAGTATGTTTGGTTGAATAGTCAAAAGTTATGTCCTTTGTCTTCACTTTGTCTTTTATTTCTATTTTTATCGTTGTTCTTTCCTCCTATTTTCCCGTATAGTTTTTTCTTTTATTTCTGATCCTATTTAAGTCCTTGTCAGCCCAACAGCATAGTCATTCAAAAAGCTCAGCCTTCTCAACTTAAGTTCAGCAGCACCTTAAAACCATCTACCATCTTGATAGATTCTTGTAATTCATTATTTTTCATATATCTCGGATAATAATCTTAAAAGTAAGATTGACTAACCGCCTTAAACCAACTGATTGTGAACCCCGCGGTTAAAACAGAGCAGTTTGACCAAGACAGTGAGCCACATTTGAAAAACAAGATGGTATGCAACTCTTTCTCAATTGATGCACATGGAAATTCTTCGCTCTAAAGAGAGTTACAAACTCTTATAACTTGGCTTATTGCCACATAACTGAGTTATCTTGGTTATATATATATATATATATATATATATATATATATATATATATATATATATATATACCCACACCCAACGGCCTCCGATCGCTTGAATCCATCCTAACTACTATAGTTTGGGGGAGAGGTGAACCCTTGGAGGATCGCGACATAGATTCTGACCGAGATCCGGTTAAATCATTGTTGGATTTCAACAGTGATCCAACGTGATCACGACCAAAATTTGGTCGCTACCAAACCTTGGTCAGTTCGCGGCCGGATTACAGCTGGAATCTAGCCGTGATCCGGTTGCCATGCTAGCGACCTCTATCGTAGCTAGATTTTGGTCAAATTTTGGAAGTGATTCGGCATGAATCCCAGCGAGGTAGGCGCGATGGGCGGGCGGTCGACGAGTGGCCTACGATGATTCAGGCGCGATTGGCACACGAACGAGCGGTTTCGACAAGGAGAGGAGAACGAGTGAAAAAAGTGCAAGAGAAAAAAATGTAGGAGAACAGTGGGTAGGCGGTCGGCGGTCGGCGGTCGGGCAAGGAGGTGCATGTAATGAGCATGACGAGCAGTTTCAGCGAGAATGAACAGTTTAACGAAGAAAGAAAAAAGAAAATGTTATATATATATTTTTAAAAAAGACAATTCGGTGCATGAAGCTCTCGTTATGCGAGGTACTGGGGAATGATCCATTATACGTAACTTTAAGCTCAACAACAATACCCACGGGCTACAGTGAGTAACATGATTCTGCCAAGTATTACGATGTATTATAGAATATATTTTTTTTACGGGATGATAAATTTATGATGTTAAATTTCTAGACTGTTCACTACAAGTACTTTCAAAATTATTTTGATAATTGATAAAAAAAATATTTATAAGACCAAATTGATGAGCTCAAAATTAATCAACTTGAAAGACTAAATATATATACGATTCAAATCCAACAACCATGATATGGGACACAATTCATAATCATCAACTTTTAAAATACTGCAACAACTGTCCACAGCTGGAACAAGGAATGCCTTGCCACCTCTTGCCCAAAAGAGGTGCAAGTTTCTATGGAATCAAACCGATCCGCAGATTCAATATTACCTTGTTCATCAATTTTTTTACAGCAAAAGAATTATATATTTTGAAGAGTACCATCGGATTAAAAATACAAAAGTCAATTTTTTTAAAAAATAAAATAAAAATAAGCACTCTATTATGCATGACGGAATGAACTGAGTTCTTAGGGTGACCTGCAGACTTGCCTTGCGAACGAGAGTAATTGAATAGATGGGCAATTAATTAGAAGCCAAATAGACTCCGATCTCATTTAGATATCTGGTGGAGCTGCCAAAGAATCCAACAATGCGACCATTGATCACCGGAACATTGAATCTCCTGCCTTCATTAATACTCCCAAAAGGCCCGTAGTGCATCCCAAAATTGGTGGTAAATTCGAGTTGAGAGATACACGTGTCGCCGAAAAATTCACAGACGATCCCAAGCATCGAGTTGATAGATTCACCAATCTGTAGATGAATCTGCAAGATCGATCGATCGATCGATGCGATCGATGTATATAGTTGAAACTCGGAATGATAATCGATATAATTAAAATGTTGGCGAGTTGACTGACCACGTGTTGGGTGCCGCCGTTGCCGCCTACTAGAGGTGTTTCGACGTTGTTCCGGTCAACATTAACATAGGAGACCTGCAAACCATCGACGATGCTTCCTGCTTGGACTCTGATCCTTGTGATTCTGGAGACAGATCCACCGGTGTCAAAGCTACTGACTCCGTTGCCTCCCCATGGCCCAATCTTGATGTTGTCACGAAAAACTAAACATCAGAATTTAATTTGTCATTAGCGTTAGAAACAAGATCAACCTCACATTAAATGTTGGAAGTTGGGAGAGTGAAATTATGAAGGATTAACGATTCAACTGGTTATTGGTGAAGTTATAATTAATTACTTAATTAAGAAGGGAAAGGTATAGGAGAATTAATTAATGCTCACTGATGCGCGTGAAATCCTCAAAGATAGCAGCTACTTGGCTTTCCAGTGTGTCCAGGTCACGATGCCACTGCATGGCTTCCGCAGTTGCAAGTCTTCCCTCCTGCTTGGCACCTTCGATCTTGTTTCTGATATCGTTCCGTTCAGCTCTCAGCTTTTCCATTTCTGTCGTCAACTTCTTGATGTCGGTTCTGGGGTGTCTGCCGCCGGAGTTCCGTAACCCGCTGAAGCAATTGTTGAAGATTACGTTGAAGTTTAAAGTGGGCCAAACCATGGCTAACTAGCTGCAGGCCGATCGAGGCTTTGGTGGCGATGGAGGATTGACAAGGCTGGACGAGAGACATCTCTTTTATAGACTCAAGAGACAGAGAGACAAAGACGAAATTAAGAGCAGGGAGAAGAAGAGTTTTATCATTGCCATGATTAGTTTAATCAGTACTCATAAGTGTTTTTTAAAATCTGGTAATGTTGGTCCAATGACATAAACAAAGTCAATGAGATCCATTTGAATCAATAAAAAGATTTTCTCCTCCATTGCTAGCATTTTAATCTCCTCAAACACAACCACTTGCAACCAAACAATATATTTATTTCCCTCTCTTCAGTTTTTTCTTTTATTTCTATTTCTGTTGTTCTTTCCTCCTCTTAATTTCTCTTTAGTTCTTATTATTTCTTCAAACTAAAGGAACGTGTGAAGGAATCAATCTAAGAATCTACAATCGTGCCGAAAGAATTACAGATATGCAAGAGTACTCTTAGATTAAGAAATACAAAAGTCAAATAAAAAACATTAAACATTAATTCTATTATTGTGGCAAAAGACAAATAGGCTCGCCCCCAATACATTACTTCTATTATGCATGATGAATGAGTTGAGCAGATCAAGCGGGAGGGATTATATACCGCATGATATGGTGCGTAATGGGGACGTGATAGTCAAGAGTCGTCAAAATCAAGAGGACATCAAGGATAGTCAAAAGTCAATGCGATGTGGCATTCAACGGTTAGGAGAAGGAGGGGGCTGGATTGCCATATGTCATCGGCCGCCTAAGTTCGAGGTGGGCCCATATGTGGTAGATTCCCAGGTCTGTGGCACCATACACAACCGAGGCTAGTACCTGATCTAAGGACCAGATCTATCATTCTCGATAAGATCTAGAGCCATGGCGTCATACACAATCAAGGCTAGTTCCCGACCTGTAACTTCCTGGTCGGATAACCTGGATCACAAGGCAAGTTCCCAGATCTATGGCGCCATAATGATTCTGGGCGCCCCGGACTTATTCGGGTGCCCCGGACTGCTTCGGGCGCCAGAATGATTCCAGCCGCCCCGAAAGGGAAAGTAAACATTATGTTGACTCTCTCCGGGCCTCCAGTTTCGGCTCTGCTTGATTTGGTCCGGGTCCTTCGCTCCGGTTTCACTTGCTTGGGTGATTTCAGCCATCCGGAATAGAGCTCATCCAAACCCAATTTTCGATCATCTCCTCGAGCAAGCTTCCGCTCCGTCTTCTCATACCTCGGAATCGTTGCATGCTTCCTTCTCGTCCGCCAGATTACTCTTTTGCAGCTTCGTCCCTTGGACGTATCGAGTCCGTCGACTCTCTCTCATGCCAACCTTCTCTCTAGCTGCATCTTTTGCTCCCCGAGCAATCTTCCTCTCCAGTTTCTCGTCCCTCGGAAACACCGCACGCTCCCTTCTCGTCAGCCGGTGTGCTCTTCTGCAACATTGTGTCTTTTGCTCAACTTTCTGTGCTCGTAAGTTCCTGCATATTTAGACATAGGGTTAAATACAACAGGACTTAATTTAACTTGTTTGATCATATCAAAACTACCTTAGAGTACCAACAGTCGAGACACGTGCGAAAAGCATGCGTCAGGCATGATGGCAAAAGGAGTTGGGAGGACACGTGTTTGTTTCCTATGAAGTGGCATTTATGATGGACAGGATAGGGAAATTATAGAGGTTATATGGCAACAGTGATATCCGGCCTCACCAGTAACATGCCTCGAGGATCGATAATTCCAGACGGCTACCTTGGGAAAGGAAGCAGGAGGCGGCGGGAAGCGTTAATCAAAATTTGGTGCTCCATCTCAGCCTCGGAATCAGATTAGGATTCAAATTTAAATAATGCCTTATATATGTAAATTGCTTCAAATCCACAGGCATATTTTCTTCAACCATCAACGACCTCTCGGTCGGGATCCAAACTCTCGTCCTAGTGTGAGTTATAAATAAACATGCTCTCACGACCAACGACCTCCCAGTCGGTGATACAGACTCTCATCCCAGCGCAAGTTATAAGTGAGTATTTCTCTCACGCCCAACGACCTCTCGGTCGGGATCCAGAATCTCATCCCAGCGCGAGTTATAAGTGAGCATGCTCTCACGCCGAACGACCGCCCGGTCGGTAATCCAGACTCTCGCCTTAGCACCAGTTATAAGTGAGCATGCGCTCACACCCAACGACCTCCCAGTCAGTGATCCAAACTCTCACCTCAGCGTGAGTTATAAGTGAACATGCTCTCACACCCAACAACCTCCCGCTCGGTAATCCAGACTCTCACCCTAGCGCGAGTTGTAAGTAAGCATGCTCTCACGCCTAACGACCTCTCGGTCGAGATCTAGACTCTCACCCCAGCGCGAGTAATAAATGAGCATGCTCTCACTCCCAATGACCTCTCGGTCAAGATCTAGACTCTCGCCCCAGCGTGAGTTATAAGTGAGCATGCTCTCATACCCAATGACCTCTCGGTCGAGATCTAGACTCTCGCCCCAGCGTGAGTTATAAGTGAGCATGTTATCACGCCCAACGACCTCTCGGTCTGGATCCAAACTCTCACCCCAGCGCGAGTTATAAGTGAGCATGTTCTTACACCCAACGACCACCCGATCAGTAATCTAGACTCTCGCCCTAGCGCGAGTTATAAGTGAGATGCTCTCACGCCCAACGACCTCCCAGTCGGTGTTCTAGACTCTCACCCCAGCGCAGGTTATAAGTGAGTATGCTCTCATGCCCAACGACCTCCCAGTTGGTGATCTAGACTCTCGCCCCAGTGCGAGTTATAAGTGAGCATGCTCTCACTCCCAATGACCTCCCAATCGGTGATCCAGACTCTTGTCCCAACACGAGTTATAAGTGAGCATAGTCTCACGCCCAATAACCTCTCGGTCGAGATCTAGACTCTCGCCCCAACGCGAGTTATAAGTGAGCATGCTCTCACGCCGAACGACCGCCTGGTCAGTAATCCAAACTCTCGCCCTAATGCAAGTTTTAAGTAAGTATGCTCTCACGCCCAACAACCTCCCGGTTGGTAATCCAGACTCTCACCCCAGCGCGAGTTGTAAGTGAGCATACTCTCACACCCAACGACCTCCCGATCGGTAATCCAGACTCTCGCCTCAGCGCAAGTTGTAAGTGAGCATGCTCTCACGCCCAATGACCTTTTAGTTGGTAATCTAGACTCTCGCCCTAGCATGAGTTATAAGTGAGCTTTCTCTCATGGCCAATGGTCTCTAGGCTAGTGCATTATACTCTCACCTTATACTCTCACCCAGACACCCGAGCACGGGTTATACCAGAATGCCTCTCTATGGAATTATAATAAGAAAAGAATAAAAGGCCATGAAGGAAGATAGAAGCACAATTGGAGATAGATTCAACAAAATACAGGAAAGTATCCCTCAAAATCGCATTCTTAAGAGCATACAAACATGGCTATCATCTCAATACCTAACACTCTCTTCCTGAGCTAGCCGTAGGTCGGCACCTCGGGCAACAATGGCCTGCTTGGCTTGCCTTCTCTAGAGAGATGCGAGCCTATTCCAGCTCAGCTTTGATCAACTCAAGAGCACGCCGTTGCTGGTCGATAGTCTCGTCCTTTATTTTTGTTTCTTCCTACATAAGGGACAGGGAGGAAGTATGTTTCCCTTTTAGATAAAGTATGAATTGAGCCTAACTCTCCATATTAGAATAGGCTTTCTGTTTCAAAGCCACCTTAGCATGAGTTCGTGATTTAGCGGCCAACCAGAGTTCCTCAAGCTACCTACGAAGAGAAGACTGAAGATCCCTCTCTTGTATTATCTCAGATAACGCGGTATCCTTTTGAGAATGTAGTTGGGTCATGAGCTCCAGCTGCTGACGAAGGTATTGCCATTCATCCAACTCAGAGTTGGCCGCCATGATTGGGTGTCGTCAGATAAAGGAAAGTACATACCTGGGAGTAGATGTCAACCCCCTTCAAGGACGGCGAGGAGAGGAAGCAACCACAGCAGGAAATAAATTGGCCCCTAACCAGAGGATGATTATGCGAGTTACAATACCTAGGGGAAAGGAGCAACACTTATGGTCAGGAAGGCGAAGTAAATGAGACTGGGGTTTGGGTCTAGTCAGTCGGACTTAAGCCTCCTTCAACTAGACTTGGAGGGGAGACTTGTGATATGGTGCGTAAAGGGGGGGGATGCGATAGTCAAGAGTGGTCAAAGTCAAGAGGACGTGGCCATCAAGGATAGTAAAAAGTCAATACGATGTGGCATTCAACGGTTAGGAGAAGGAGGGAGCTGGATCGCCATATGTCATCGGCTGCCTAATTTTGAGGCGAGCCCGTATAAGGCAGATTCCCAAGTCTGTGGCGCCATACACAGCCGAGGCTAGTACCTGATCGAAGGACCAGATCTGTCGTTCCCGATAAGATTCAGAGTTGTGGCGTCATACATAGCTGAGATCTGTGGTGTTAGAGACAGTCGAGGCTAGTTCCCGACCTGTAACTTCTTTGCCACCATAGATTGGCCCCCTTATCAATACTCAAGTCAGATGGTACCTATGAGCAGGCGTCCTAGGCGGTCCCTAGCCAGACCTAGTCGGAACAAGAAGCACTAGGCGACAACATTGTTAGAGAATCGCAACCTTTTGTCAGGGAATAACTGCTATGCGTCAAGGAATATTCTAGCGGTCTGCTATCCTCTGCAAATGGAACCTTCCTTCCACCAATAGGAGATCACCATACAACCTCTCTCTTCCAACAGACCTTGACACCCGACATTTCCTGACACGCGTCAGGCTCCAGAAGGTACGCAACATCATATAAAAAGGGCGCTCCTCTCCCTTTTTCAGGTACGCGCACTATCACACTCGCACTCGTCTTCTACATTTTCTCTTTTGTACACTATTCTTTTGGAAAAAAAAGTACCTAACTTGAGCATCGGAGGGCCTTCGTCAGGGACTTTTTCCCTGGTTTTTGGGTCTCTAACACTCCGTGCGCTTGTTTGAGTGTACGTAGAGCTCAAGTACCAGCTACTTCATCACCACTATCAAGGAGCTCCACGCGGGGGTCCCTCTTCCCAACGTACCTGCGTTTGTTGTGCAAAAGTCATTTCTCCAACAACGTCAACATCATTTCAATTGGTCTTTATCTGATTCAGATTCTGAATAGAATCATCGCATAAATTAAATCAATTAGAATTTTCTGGATCAATTAGAAGTCAATATGATCCACAAGCATCACTATGATCAAATTCCTATTTAATACTATATATATCATAATTAACATTATCTTTTATTTTCGTTGTTCACTCTCTCGCTCTTTGTGCTACATAATACTTTAAAAGAAACAATTAAATATTAATAAGAAGAAACTAAGAAGACACACCAATAATCAAGCCAATTATTGTTTTATACAAGCATTATGGAAATATTTAATGTTTGCTTGTGCGCGCAAGGATGAAAGGCACATGGGGGCAATGCTATATGTTGGCAGCAATAGTTAGTTGGTTTACCGATGAAACAATAACATGCATGTTTGTAGAATATCTTTTAACCCTCCTTTATTTATGGTTACATTTGTATATTTATCACAGGATTAATAATTGAGTAGCGCGAATAATATTATCATGAAGATTAATTAATAATCGGGTATTTATTCTCCTCCATTTATTATTCAACTATCTAAGGAATAGTCATTCATGATTTATTTCTTCCCTACTAATTTGAAGATAAATTAATGAAAATGCTGGGTGAACTAATTAATAATCTTTTACCATTTATATATTTATCCAAATAAATAAATAAAATAATTTATTTGGGTAAATTCTTTAACCCTATATGGATAAATTTAGTCACATCGCTAGGGGTGTAAATGAATCAAGCGTTCGTGAACAAGCTTGGTGTTTGGCTTGGTAAGAGCTTGTTTATGTTCGTTCAATATACATAAGATTTATTAAACAAACAAGCTTGAACAGCTCGTTAAGCTAAACAAACAAGCTTGAACATATATGTGTTCAGCTCGTTAACGTTCGTGAACCATATTTATTAATAAAGTTCTTTTTAATATACTAAATAAATAATAAAATAAATAAATAAATTTAAATTATCAATCTTAATAACCAATCAAACAATTAAAAGTTTCAAGCAATCAAACAAGCTTGAATTGAGAGCTTGATAACATCTAAACGAACCAAACTCAAACCAAGCTCAAGCCAATCTTGAATTGAGAGCTTGATAACATCTAAACGAACCAAGCTCAAGCCAAGCTTCAAACAAGCTCAAGCTCGTAAAAAATAAACCAAACCAAGTTTGAACACTCATTTTAAAAGCTTGGTTCATTTTAAGCTCGGCTCGGCTCGGCTCGGCTCGGTTATCTTATCAAATAAGTTTGAACACCCCAAAGCTTGACTCGACTTGACTTGTTTACAGTCCTACACATCGCCACCAATTCATTAACATCATAGCACTCGATGCCGAGGCTTTAATTATTTCATCTAATTAATTTGACATGACAACTAGGAGAGAATAAAATTAAATGAATCTTTTATTTAACCAACATAGTTAAAATAGTCAATAATAATGGTAATGATGATCCAGATGCTATCAAATATTTCAATCTACCTTCAAGTATCTCAATTATGCATCCGCATCATTAAGCATATCGCTAACTCATTCTTCACCCCGTTGATTACCTCACTCCCTTTATACACGCTATTATTACTAGGAGAAGCTCTCTGTAATTTTCCTTCAAGAAAATATAGGGTCATCCTTGAAGAACTGTCGCCTTTTGCCACATGCTAACTCATCCTCATCATTAATCTATGAGCCAACAAATTCTTCACAAGTCGAAGAGATGCGAGGAAAATTTTGTTGAGGAAGATATATAAGACGCTTAACAACCATTGAATTTCTCTTTTACATCTTCATCGTTCATTTTATGCTCCATAGATGCCTCGTCATTTTCTCAACTGTTAGATCTTGTTGAACGATGATTTCTAATAGATTCTGTTGATAAAATTAGGTGGTGTTTGGTTTTCTCTTAGGAATCCGAATGAGAATGAGTATCATAGTATTATGGAATAGAAATGAGTATGAGTTTGGGTATCATTCTTAAAAATAATATTTGGTTAGTTGAATATTTTCAATCGGAATGAACCTAAATTTCCTTTTTTACCCTTAGAGGAAAATAAGAGAAAAAAAAGATGGGAGAGAACGTTGAATATGAGATAAACATATGATGAGAGAGAAAGTTTGATAAGAAAGAAAGTGTAATAAGAAAAAATGAAAAGAGGGAAAGTGTGATGAGAGAAAATGAGGAGAGAGAGCGTGATAGGAAATATTGAGAAGAAAAAGTATGATGAGAGAGAAAGTGTGCTGAGAGAGAAAGAGTGATGAGAAAAAAATGAAGAGAGAGAAAGTATAATGAGAGATTGAGGAGATAGAAAGTATGATGAGAAAGTGTGATGAGAGAGAATGTGTGATGGGAAAAAATAAACAAAGGAGAAAATGAGGAGAGAGAGTGTGATGGAAGAGAATAAAGAGAGAGAAAGTATGATGAGAAAAATGAGAAAATGAAGAGATAGAAAATAAGGAGAGAGAGTGTGATGGGAGAGTATACAGAGAGAAAATGGTATAGATTGTGTGACGAGAGAGAATGAGTAGAGAGAAAATATATTGAGAGGGAAAGTGTGATGATAGAATGAGAAGAGAGAAAATATATTGAGAAAGAAAGTGTGATGATAGAATGAGAAGAGAGAAAGTATGATGAGAGAGAACAAGGAGAGAGAGTGAAATGAAAGAAAAATTGAATAAATATACTAAGGGTATTTTTGTCCACAACTTAATTCTCATTCTCATTCCATCAAAACCCAAGGGAGAGGGTGGGTTTCATCTATATCCAAGTTTTTGGATTTCATTCCAAAATCTTGATTCCATTCCCATCAACCAAACATAAGGTTTGGGAATGAACCCATTCCCTCATTTCCAAATCCCTAAACCAAACACCACCTTAGTGTGTTAATGGGCATGTTTTAATTGAGTTAGTGGAGAGAAATAATAGGGTAATGGATGTAATGTGGTGTTAGTGGGTCAATGAGTTGACAAGTTGAGTTAGTGGTGGAGGATAGTGGTTAATGTTGTGGTGTTAGTGGAGTTAGTGAATTTTTTTAATATGTGATGTATTAGCATATAAATACCATATGTATGATCAATGAAAGTGTGTGAAAAACTTATTTTTTATCCTCCTCGTGTCCTCGACTCGGATATTTTTCTTATCAGTGGTATCAGAGCAAGGTTTCGAAGAGAGTTATGTCTTCTGAAAGTTTTGTACAACTTGCATTCCTCGATTCGATGGTCACTATGACCATTGGAGTATGCTCATGGAGAATTTTTTAAGATCTAAAGAATATTGGACGGTCATGATTTCTGGAGTAGTAGAACCGATAGAAGGTATTGCGCTAACAGATGCACAATTGAAAAATCTTAAAGCAAAGAATTATCTCTTCCAAGCTATTGATCGCTCAATCTTGGAAACCATTCTCTGTAAGAATACCGCTAAAAATATCTGGGATTCTATGAAAAAGAAGTATCAAGGTACAACAAGAGCTAAGAGGCAATAACTTCAAGCACTTCGTTCGGAGTTCGAAATGCTCTGAATGAAATTAGGAGAATCAGTTTCAGATTATTTTTCAAGAACGATGGCAATCATCAACAAAATGCGGATCCTTGGTGACAAGACAGAGGATGTTCTTATAGTCAAAAAAATTCTTCGATTTATGACACCAAATTTAATTTTGTTGTCTGTGCCATTGAAGAAGCAAATGATGTAAGTCTACTTTCAATTGATGAATTACAAAGTTCATTATTAGTACATGAGCAGAAAATCAATCAATGTGAAAAAGAAGAGCAAGCATTGAATGCTTTATTAGAAAATCACTCTACAAATGGTAGAAGTGATAGAGGACGAGGAAGAGGCAGAGGACGAGGAAGAGGAAGAGGAGGTAGAAACAACAATGATCATGAGAACCAACAACAAAATTAACACCAAGAAAGCTATTTTCAAATAAGAGATAAAGGACGTGGAGGCCATTATTCTACAACTAATAGAACAAAGTCAACAGACAAGTCTAATGTTGAATATTACCGATGTCATAGGTATGACCATTATAGATCAAAATGTTATACTAATTTGAAGAAACAAAATGGAGATCAGACTAACTTTGCAGAAGAAGAAGAAGAAGTGTCCCTTTTAATGGTATGTCATGAGAAAGAGAAAACTCAATGGAATATATGGTATCTAGATATAGGCTGCAGCAATCACATGTGTAGAGAAAATGATACATTTTCAGACTTAGATGAATCATTTCGCAGTTCTGTCAAATTTGGCGACAACTCTACAATTTCTGTCATAGGAAAGGAAAGGTAACCATACAAACAAAAGGAGACTCTACCCATATTATCTCTAATGTTCTTTTTGTGACAAATTTAAAGACTAAGGGGGCGTTTGGTTTAGGGTAATAGGAGTGGGGAATGGGAATGGGAATCATTGATTTCCATTGTTAATGTTTGGATTATAGGAATAGGAATACAAATAAGGGAATGAATCCTTGAAATTGAGTAATGACTCATTCCCATGTACCTCCCCTTCAATGAGCCATTACCCTATTTTCATCAATCAAAATATTCCCTTATTCCAAAAATACCCTTGACTTAAAACTAAAATTTTTTCCATTAATATCAAATATCAAAATATATTTATTTATTTTTTCTTTCATATCACTTATCTCTCCTTATTCTCTCTCATTATATTTTCTCTCTCATCATAGTTTCTCTCTCATCATTTTATCATACACTTTCTCTCTCCTTAATCTCTCCTATCACACTCTTTTTCCTCTTTTTTTCTCATTACACTTTCTCTCTCCTCAATCTCTTCCATCGCACTCTCTTCCTTCTTTTGTTCCTCATCACACTTTCTCTCTCCTCAATCTCTCCCATCACACTCTCTTTTCTCTTTTTTCTCATCACACTTTCTCTCTCATCACACTTTCTCTCTCCTTAATCTCTCTTATCACACTTTCTCTCTCATCACACTTTCTCTCTCATCATATTTTATCTCTCCTCAATCTCTCTTATCACACTTCCTCCTTTTTTCCTCAACACACTTTCTCTCTCATCATACTTTATCTCTCCTCAATCTCTCTTATCACACTTACTCCTTTTTTCCTCAACACACTTTCTCTCTCATCATACTTTCTCTCTCCTCAATCTCTTCCATCATATTCACTGTTCTCTTTTTCTCTCACCATACTTTCTCTCTCCTCAATCTCTCTCATCACACTCTCTCTCATTTTTCTCACTATATTTTCTCTTTCTTCATCCTCTCCTATCATACTTTCTCTCATATCATACTTTCTCTCATCATGCTCTCTCCAATCACACTCTCTTTTTTCATTTTCTCTCATCACAGTTTCTCTCTCTTCATTCTTTCTTATCACACTTTCTCTCTCATAATACTTTCTCTCTCATCATTCTCTTTCATCATATTTTTCTCTCACATTTATCTTTCTCACACATCTAATTTTTTCTCTTATTTTCCTTTAAGGGTAAAAAAGGAAACTTTGATTTATTCCGATAGAAGATATACAACTAACCAAACATTGCTTTTAAAAGTGATATCCATGCTCATACCCATTCCCATTCCACAATACAATGATTCCCATTCCGATTCCTATTCCTAGGAAAGAACCAAACGCCCCCTAATTTGCTTAGTGTGGGTTAATTACAAGAAAAAGGATATGAAATTTCTATTAAAGGAGTTTGTCGGATTTGAGATGCAAAGTTGTGCTTAATTGCGCAAGTTAATATGACAGCAAATCGTATGTTTTTGCTTTATCTTCATATTGCACCACATTCATGTTTTTCAGCAAAATTTGATGATAAGGCATGGTTATGACACTTTCACTACGGGCTTCTAAAGTTTGGTGGATTGAAAACACTAAAACAGAAGAATATGGTGATCGGTCTTCCTCAAATTACAACTCCTTCTCAAGTTTGTGAAGAATGTGCTATTAGCAAATAACACCGTAATCAATTCCCACAAGGAAAATCTTGGAGAGCAAAGGCGACATTGGAGCTTATTCATTCAGATATTTGCGGACCAATAACACCGCATTCTAATGGAGGTAAAAGATACATAATTAAGAAAAATCTGAAGCCTTTACAACTTTCAAAAATTATAAAGTACTCGTCGAGAAAGAAATTGACAACTCTATTAAAGTTCTGCGTATAGATTGTGGTGGAGAATATAACTCACATGAATTTGCAAATTTTTGTGAGAATCATGGAATCAAGAGACAACCTACAACAACTTACACACCTCAACAGAATGGTGTATGCGAGAGGAAGAACCGCACTATTATGAATATGGTGTGAAGTCTTCTGACGACAAGTGATATTCCTAAAAGTTTTTGGCCAGAAGCAGTTAATTGGAGCATCCATATGTTGAATAGAAGTCCTACATTATCTATTCAAAACATGATACTGGAGGAAGCCCGGAGTGGGAAAAAATCGACTGTTGATCATTTTCGAATTTTTGGGTGCATCGCTTATGCTCATATTCCAGATGAAAGGAGAAAGAAGCTAGACAACATAGGTGAAAAAAGCATTTTTCTTAGTATGAGTAATACATCAAAAGCTTATAGATTATAGAATCCCTGCACTAAGAAAATCATTATAAGTCGTGATGTTATTTTTGATGAAAAAGACACTTGGCCATGGAATCAAAATAACGTTAAAAAAATTAACCCTGTTGATTTTAATGATGATGAGAAAGTACAACAGCCTATGGAGGATGAGCAACATGAGGAAGTCTCTCAAAATATTCCTATAGCAGATCAAAGTTTGGTTGAAGCAGAATCACAAAGGCCACAATGTGTTTGAAGAAAACCAACATGGATGTTTGATTATGAGGTGATTGGAATTGATCAAAGTGATGATCCTCTTACACATTTTGTTTTGTTTTCAGATTGTGACCCCACTATCTTTGAAGTGGCTGTTAAAGAATTAAAATGGAGAAAAGCTATGGATGATAAAATTACAACAATTGAAAAAAAATAATACATAGGAGTTATGTGATCTTCCTAAAGGGCAAAAGACTATTGGTGTAAAGTGGGTTTACAAGACAAAGCTAAATGAACATGATGAGATTGACAAGTACAAAGCACACTTGGTGGTGAAGGGTTATAAACAAGAGTTTGGTGTTGACTATAAGGAAGTTTTTGCTCCTGTAGCAAGACATGATACAATCAGAGTGGTGATAGCGATGGCAGCACAAAATTCATGGCCTATCTTTCAATTGGATGTAAAATCAGTATTCCTCCATGGAGATTTGAAAGAAGAGGTATTTATCGATCAAACTCCAGGCTATGTGAAATTTGGTAATGAGCATAAAATTTATAGATTAAAGAAAGTTCTATATGGATTAAAATAAGCCCCACGAGCTTGGTATAATCGTATAGAAACTTATTTTATGAAGGAAGGCTTTCAAAAATGCTCTTATGAACATACTCTTTTTATTAACATTGATGATTGAGAAAAAATATTGATAGTTTGTTTATATGTAGATGACTTAATTTACACTAGAAATAATACATCTATATTTGGAAAATTTTAAAAATTTATGATGAAAGAATTTGAAATGTCTGATCTTGGTATGATGCATTATTTCCTTAGTATTGAAGTGGTGTAAGTTTCTGTTGAAATTTTTATTTCTCAAAGAAGATATGTGCAAGAAATTCTGGACAGGTTTCAAATGAAAGATTGCAATCTTGTAAATACTCCTTCTGAGTTTGGAGTGAAGTTACATAAAGATATTGGAGGGAAGAAAGTTGATGCCACACTTTAGAAACAGATAGTGGGAAGTTTAATGTATTTGACAGCGACAAGACATGATATTATGCATGTTGTAAGTATGATTATTAGATACATGCATTGTGCTACAGAAATGCATCTCTTAGTTGCAAAGAGAACTTTTCGATACTTGCAAGGTACTAAAGAGTTTGAGTTGTTTTATAAAAAAGAAAAGTCATATCTATTTGGTTTTACAGACAGTGATTATGCAGGAGATCTAGATGATCGAAAAAGTACATCTGGGTACATTTTCATGTTGGGTACAGAAACTATTTTATGGTCTTCGAAAAAATAATCAATCGTTACATCATCATCCACGGAAGCTGAGTTTGTTACTGCAACATCTTGTGTTTGTCAAGCTATTTGGGTAAAGAAGATTCTTACAGAATTATATTTCAAAGATGATGGATCTATTCCGATTTATTGTGACAATAGTTCGACAATAAAACTTTCTAAAAATCCAGTGCTACATGGTCGAAGTAAACACACAGATGTGAGGTATCATTTCTTGAGAAGTCTCACAAATGATGAAGTCATTAATCTTATTTACTGTAGAAGCGAGGATCAAATTGCTGATATACTAACCAAGCCTCTCAAATTTGCTACATTTCAAAAGCTCATAAAGCTACTTGGTGTTTCTACATGGAGTTTAAAAGTTTGACTCTTTTTAAACTAATTATTACATTTAGAATACCAGTTTAAGGGAGGGATTGTTGATAAAATTAGTGTGTTAGTGGACATGTTTTAATTGAGTTAGTGGAGAGAAATAATAGGGTAATGGATGTAATGTGATGACAGTGGGTTAATGAGTTGGCAAGTTAAGTTAGTGGTGGAGGATAGTGGTTAATGTTGTGTTGTTAGTGGAGTTGGTGAATTTTTTTTAATATGTGCTATATTGGCCTATAAATAGGATATGTATGATCAATGAAAGTGTGTGAAAAATTTATTTTTTATCCTCCTCGTGTCCTCGACTCGTCTATTTTTCTTATCAGATTCTTCCAAGTAATGCAATCTCTTTCATCCATAGGATAGTAGTTAGTAGTAACTTTTTCCACAATAAGTGTAATACAACGATAGTAGCAAAAGGTGGAATCTGTCACTACTATTTCATACGACCGCTCTCAAAACCATCTGTGAGAAGATAAATTAAAAAGTTATAATTGAGTAATATGGAGGAGAGATTTTTTTTTTTTTTTTTGACTTTGTCAAGATTGTTTATTATTTAGTAACTACTCTGCTATATATGTATTAGCCAATTCAATCCTCTCTAGGTAAGATCACTTTTATTCTTTTGTGCTCAATGTTACATTGAATAAATCTATTATCCCACACAAAGTGATATCATGCAGGCATGCATGTATGCAGACAAAATATCCTGTATTAGAAATCCGTTAGTCAAAAATTTCATTACTAATTTTGAGATAAATATTTCATCTTTAATTTTAAAAATAATTTATAAATTTAAGTTCACCAAATGAAAATAATTTTAAATACAAATTCTATTTCTAATTTTATTTTAAATATTTGAATCATCTTGATGCTCACCGAGGATCACTCCCTCCTAGATATAAATAATTTATATTTTTATCTCTTGAATCATTTTAGATTTTTTTCTCTTTGCCTATCTTCCTTGATAAACTTTTCTTCCCTATGCTTACTTTTTGTGATAACGAATTCCAATTATTTTTACTTTCAATTATTTCTTCCTCCATCCTATTGATGTCTTCAATTTCTTCCCCTTTGCCCTACCTTGTCTTCAAACTCATGAGATGAATTACTTTTCTTGTAAAGATTAATTAATCAACCAAGTTTGTTGAGACAATATAGCAAATTAAAATATGAAACGAGTAAGTCTTACAATATCAAAATTTTTAATACAAATAAATTGAGATGGTAAAAAAGTCATGATCAACATCAATGTTCATCTCTGATTAATCCATAATTAGTTGTCAATGCTAACGAATCAACGAGTCTATTCATAAAAATTCTTTTGGCTCCGAAGCAATAGGTATCACAAATCAATGAACATTAGGTTAGTGTGAAAAAATATTTAAGTAAATATCTTCCAATTTGAATCCTAAAATCTCTAAGTATGGATAACAAAATGGAATATAAGACAATACAAAAGGCTTGCTGATGTTGTTACTACACATTGATTAATTTAAATCACAAACTAAAAAAGCTTAACATTGACAAACACAATACCCCATGAACTCTAAATTAAGCCAAGAAATAATCTTATAATATTATAAACAAAACTATATCATATAGTAAGCAAATAGTATCAAATAAAAGATTAAAAGATGGTTCTAAATGCTATCCAACCTCATTAATCACCTCTAAGGCACTATCCTTGCAAAGCACTACTCAATCTTATCAACTAACACCAGTTTAAAGAAGCTAACTTGCATTTCAAATAAAACTTCAAAAACCACATAAGCAAAAGTATCAAATACGGAAGAGGCTTTTGAATTAAAATTTGAATGAATAGCACACTTAAACATAGAAAATTAAAAAAAAAAAAAAAAAAAAAAAAAAGACAACAAGTAATCAATTTTCTGGAATCAAAAGTAGGTAAAATAATAAGTTGCAATAGCCAACAAGTGGTTGAAAGTATAGTAGTAAGAGTAAAATTCTAGACCTACTTGTTGGATCGTGAGCACGTGAAAGGGGGGAGGTGAATCACGTATTTTTTTGAAAATAAAGTTATTTTACAAATTTAAAGTAAAATCACAGTGGAAAGTCTAAACTTAAAAGAATACAAAAAAAAAGACTCGGTCGGTTTTACTTTGTTCGGAATCTTCGATGATGCATACTCCAAGACTTAAGTATCGTGGACTTATCGCTGGATAATTTACTAGACATCTCTTTCATAATCGCCAGAAGCGGTAATCAAATACAAAGATAGGGACAATGTAACAATCTACACTTCCCTTTTAAAACAGTAGTATAAAAATAGCAATACTATTTAAAGGTACCAACAATTTAGGGCATGCTCATGTGTGACTATTGGTCTGCTGGATATGATCAGATGACTCGAAAAAGTAATTCGGTGGCAAAATGACTTCTTTGAAGCAACAGTAAAAAGCCGGAGCAGTTGGAACTTCAAACGGACGTACAGTAAATCGTATAAGTAATGTGTAAAAAGTCTTGGTCGAGAAACTCTTTCATTGAGCATGGAAGGCGCTTGCCATAGTATTGAAAGCACCTTCAATGTATAAAATCTGATCCCAAATAATTTACCTCTTATCGTCGATGAAGTTTGATTTTATCTGATAGAAGGTATCTTCTAAACTCTCGAAAGTGTCTTTCATAAACAGTACTTAAGGCCGCTTCAAAGTTTCAAAAGACCCCTCGCATACTATTCACCCGAGGTATTTTATGCTTCTTTTGCCCAATAAAATCGATGCTCACTGATGCGTGTGAAATCCTCAAAGATGGCAGCTACTTGGTCTTCCAGTGATTCCAGGTCACGCTGCCACTGCTTGGCTTCGGCAGTTGCGAGGTTGCTCCCGCGCTTGGCTTCTTCGATCTTGCTTTTGATGTCGTTCCGTTTGGCTTTCAGCTTTTCCATCTGTTTCTTCAACCTCTCGACGTCGGTGTTGGGCCGACGCCAGGATTTCCATAACCCGCTGAAGCACTTATTGACGTCTACGTTGAGATTTAAGCTGGGGCCAACCATGGCTAACTAGCTAGCTAACTGCAGGCTGAGGGACAGATTGTGGCATGCAGATCCATATTTGCTTCTTTTGTAGACTGAAGAGACAGAGACAAAGATGAAACTAATTAAGAGAAGGAGAAGAAGAGGTCTATCATTTCCATGATTGGTTTAGTCAATCGTAAGTGGTTTTCAGGAAGAAGAAGAAGTCTATCATTTGGTGGAATCAGTCAAAAGTTATGTTCCAGGAAAAAGAAGAAGAAGAGGTCTTCACTTTTTTTCTTTTATTTATGTTTCTATTGTTGTTTCCTCCTCTTTTCCCGTTTGATTTTAGAGGAGTACCATTAATTAAGAAACACAAAAGTCGAACAAGATTGATATTGTCTTGACTCAGCAATCAAGAATTTATGTGGCAAAAGGCGATTCGTTCGCCCCCAGCGCCCCCGCCAACTCGTCCCTAGGCCAACACGGAGGAGGTAAATCACGGGTGGCTACTAGCCATTAGTGCAAATGGCCAAGACATGGGGGAGGTTATGCTCGGTCACGCTGAATTTCGACCCCACGACTTCATGTGGCAACTCCCCATGTCTTAACTATCGCACCGCCCCGAGGGGACAGCAATCAAGAATTTATGCATGATGAATGAGTTGAGTTGTCTCCTCGGATGATCTAGTGGCTAGCGCATGATGTATTGATGTGTTGTCATCCTGAGGTTTAAGGTTCAAATCTCGATAAAATTGAGATAAAAATGATTATATTCGTATTTTGCCACCATAGCATATTCATCTTTTACCAATGAATGAGTTGAGAAGTTAAAGGGAGTAGAATTATGCACGACAATAGCTGGAAAATTTTAATTGTCTAGATTGATTGGAGAAGTCAACATGATCACTTGAAAACTTCCAATTCGATTGAGTTTAGAAATAGATACGAACATATGTAGTTTTGCAAAAACTGAGATCAAGATTCACTTTCTTTTTGGAAAAAGAAAATCTCTATTTGTTAAAAGATAACACGCCTTGGTGCAGAAAATGGTTATTCGAGGGATAATTCACCAAATCACTCCTTCAACTTTTAAAAACGTAATTTACAACATTGAAGAAATTAAATAGGATACAATAATTCGAAATCTAACACTAGCCCTTCTTAATTCTTCCTTCGTTTTTACCCTTTGACAAAGATCGTCTTCAGCATTTTCATGAATGCAAAATATACTCAGACAGATTTTTGAAAATTGACCATCTCCTGTCTCGTCGAAAAATAGAATTAGAACTCATGAAAAATAAGGCGATTTACAAGAGCAAATGAAAACAACAACACATCCATTACTGAAAACTATCAAATTTTCTGAAGTCAACGCCACGATGAAGCAAAGTGAAGAAGACAGAGTTAATGGATGATCAGATTCTGAAATACTGAATGCATAGAGTGGCCAATTAATCAATTAGGAGCCAAATAGACTCCGATCGCCTTCAGATACTTGTCGTACTGGCCAAAGAATCCGACAATTCGACCGTCGACGACCGGAACAGAGAACTCCTTTCCACCGGCCGCCCCAAAAGGCCCATGCGTGTTCCCGAAATTGGTTGCGAATCCGAGCTTAGCAATGCAAGTTTCGCCGTTCAAATCATTGACGGACCCAACCATCAAGTTGATATATTCGCCAGGCTGTAGTTCGAACTGCAAGATCGATTCGATATAACGATCGATGTTTACAATCCATAGAGAGTGTTGGCGACGTACTTTTTACGTACCGTGTAATGAGAGCCACCGCCGTCGCCGCCTAGTCGACGTGTTTCAATGTTTTTCCTGTCGACAAGGTAGGAGACCTCCAGGCTATCGACGACGGTTCCTGTGTGGAGTCTGACCCTTGTAATTTGGGAGGCAGATGCAGCAATGTCAAAGCTGCAGGCTCCAGGGGTTCCCCATGGCCCAATCTTGATGCCGGCTTTGGACCGCCTTCTGGATTTCCGTTACCCGCTGAAGCACTTGTTGACGTCCACGTTGAAATTCAGACTAGGGCCAACCATGGCTGGCTGGCCAATAGAGGCTTCGCCGGCAGTGGAGGATTGACAAGGCTGAGGGACAGATTGTGTTGCGTGCAGATAATAATCTCAACTAAGAGATCCAGAGAGAAGAAGGGAGAAGAAGAGCTCTATCATTGCGGTGATTAATTTAATCAGTCATAAGTGTTTTTAAAAATCAGATAGTTGATAGGGCTGTCCATTTCATTGTATTCAATTAGATAAACAGAGTCAACGCAATCCATTTGAATCGAAAAAAACTTGAATCCATTCCTTTTTTCTTCTATTTCTTTTATTAATTTTTCTTTCCTCAACCGAACGAATTACAGATATGAAAGAGTTGAATTATTCGGATAGATCGGAGAAGTCATATGATCCACTGGAATCACTGGAAAAATATGATAAAACTATTAGAGAGTAATTATTATTAACCTATTCAATACTACTGATCATCTCTGAAATCAGAAAAGATGCGAGCTGAGTATGTGATATGTTGGTGACCATGAAAAGACTCTAAGCCGGAAGAAGAGGATGCCGAGCAATCCTTTCTGCGCACATCACAAAGAGAGCAAATGGAAACGTTAAAGCGAGAACCAGTGAGAGAGTCCCTAGCGCAGATACTTCGACACTCAAGTCAGAACCGTGACAAAAAAATGGCGAAGAAATGAATAGTAGAACATTAATGCAAATGCGTGTGTGTGCATGTATTATCATGCGTAACATAGCTTAAGTGAGCGTACTTGGCCCACGGAGAGGATTCCATTTATACTGACCCTTATAACCTCTGCAATAATGAGGCGTCGGAGAATGTCTGGTATCAGAATATATCGAGTAAAAGCAAAAGTACGACCACCCTCAAAGGAAGGTTCCATTGCGTGCATATGTCAGAGTAGTAGAATATTCTCTGACGAATAACTATTATTCTCTGACAAGTTGTTATGATTCTTTGACACTGCTGTCTCCTGGAAGAAATTCGACTTACCCTGTAGCCTACTAGTTGTATGCTAGGAGATTGACACATGAGAAGTGGAGAGTTGAGTTTCGGAAGGTCTGACCGGCACTTTGGGCCGACTGACCACATGTTGGGCGCCTTGGCCTTGAGGTGTGAGGAACCGAGCTCCTAATGTCTGACCGGCGCTAAGGCCGACCGGCTATATACTGAGATACTTGTGCAGGAGAATTAAAGAGCTAAATCCCAAAGGTCTGGTGGGTGATGTGGCCGACTGGCTATATTCTGGGAGGCTTGCCCTTGAAGAGTGGAGAGCTGAGTTTCGGAAGGTCTGACTAGCACTTTGAGCTGATCGACCACATGTTGGGAGCCTTGCCTTTGAAGAGTGGGGAGTTAAGTCCTGGAAGGTCCGACCGATACTTTAGGCCGATTGACCACAACTGAGGGTCTTGCCCTTGAGGCGTGAGGAACCGAGGTCTAGATGTCCGATCGGCTTTAAGGCCAATTGTCTATATGCTGAAAAACTTGTATAGGAGAGGTGGGGAGCTAAGTCCCAAAGGTCCGACAGGCGCTGGGACCAACTGGATGTATATTGGAAGACTTGCGCTTGAAGCAATGAAATAAGTGAGTTGTTAATGTCTAAATGAGCATGAACTCTTCTATTTATATTTGTTTAAAATAAAACCTATTACTTTTAGGAGTGGTTTCAACTACTTCAAAAGGATTATTATTTTAGAAGCAAAATGTAAAACCATATTTAAATGTGCTAAATAGAAGCGGTATATCATAACCGCTTCTATGGAAGATCTATTGCAGCGGAAAGTACGTAACCGCTTCTAAACCTTTACTCATTCGATGCGGTTATTCAAACGCTTCAAAAAGATCGATTCAAAAACACTTATTTTTTTTTGCAGTGTGAGTCTCGAAAATTCGACCGACACTTTGGGCCGAAAAACCACATGCTAGGGCTCTTGCCCCTGAAGAGTAGGGAGCTGATTCTCGAAAGGTCTGATCGGCACTTTGGGTTGACTGACTACATGTTGGGGCCTTGCCCCTGAGGTATGAGGAACTGAGTTCTAGATGCTCGACCGACGCTGAGGCCAACAAGCTATATGTTGAGAGACTTGTATATGAGAGGTTGGGAGGTAAGTCCCGAAGCTCCGGCCTACATTGGAGATGACCGGTTGTATGTTAGGAGCTGAGGAGTGTTCTGTCCAACTACGTATACCCTGACTACCTCCTCGATTTTGACTATCATCTCATCTTAATTTTGATTGTCATATCTTCTTTACTATCGACCTCACATTATTTTTAGGGCTACCCATGACACACTGTATCAACTACCATAACATTATTTTTATTTTTCTTGTACACTCTCCTTCTCTTTGTTTATATATAGTGTTTTCAAATGAAACAACTAAATAATAATGAGAAGAAATTAAGGAGAGATACACAAATAATCAAGCCAAGTATTGTCTTGATAGCTGAAGATTTGTCCCCACATGTAGCCGAGTTAGTACTCTAGTAGATTGCCACGTAAAAATAGGTGTCGAATCTCCAAAAAATAATCTTCTAGAGAATAAAATTCTTCCCATGTAAAGAGACATTGTTTGATTACCATGATTTACTTCCCCTCCAAATGTCTTGGAACAGGCGGGAAGGGGCATCTCATTTGTAAAATCAGAATTAGCAGCAATTCTAATATTTACCTATTGCGATGCAACCACATTTTGAAAACAAGTGTTGTGTAGATTTTTCTCAATTGTTGCATATGGAAATCCTTCACTAGCTCTCAAATTCTTATAACTCAGCTTACACAACATATGTTATACCATTGAAAAAAATTAAAGTGAAAAGGTTCTAGTTATAAATTCCAAAATTTATTGGACTTTTTCACAAAAGTGAGATGAAAACACACCTCTCTCCAATGAGGACAAATTTTCTGGTGCATAATTTACGGACTAAAAGATGGTTCTCTATATGAATTGGTTAATTTTGATGGACTCCACCTGTTAATTTTTGATCTGTAAATTGCGGACCAAAGATCCCATCTGCTCTTGAACTTCTTATTCGTCAACCGTTTTCTTCCACCTCTTTTTAAAACTCAACCCAAATCCTAAGTCTTCATCAATCCCACCTATTCTCCCCTCAAACCTTTTGTCGTCGCTCTTGTCGCTGCTGTCTTGTGCATGATTAAACCTGAAATCACAGCTATGGAGAAGAAATAATATATGCTCGTTTAGGGATTTAGGGAAACAAAAAGCAGAATAATATACATGTTTGCTTACCTCTTTACTTAATGCAACTTGTGATCAATTAATAGTTTCCTTGAGAATCTAATTAGATCTAAATTAGAAGGAAATTTAGAACAGATTCTTTTATATTAAATTACATCTTGGATTAGGAGAAATTTATTAATTACTTCTATTGCTTGATGATACCCTTATAATTGTTGTTCTCCTTATACTTTATTTGTTATCTTCTCATCGATACTCTATTAAAAAATATTGAGTAGCATAAAATTTAAAGAACCTAAGGAACATTAGGGTACGATCCCTTTGTTGAAATTTAGAATATCATGAAAATTCTAGATGACAAATCAACATACTTGCTCATGACAAAGCAATCACAAATAAATGAATAATATGAGAGAACTTTGGCTTGATACTCGTAGGAAGATTTCTATCCTTTAATTGAGTAAACAAGGCAAGGACTTTGTGTGTTGTGAAATTTAGTTATATAATCTATGAAAAGTTATGGGATTAATTATATTAAATTAAGAATATAATAAATTTAGAAAATAATAGAGCAGTTTGCTCCGCGTACAAAGAAGGCTTTTGAAGTTTTTCAAGCGTTCATCGGCTTCGGCCAATTGGAGATGATTTCCCTTATTGGGTGAATTACGGATCGTTCATCCTATTTTTATGTGAGACACTTTACGGGATGGATTACGTGTCATGCATCCTATTTTTATGTGAGCCATTTTCAGATGGATTGCGGGTCATTCATCCTATTCACCCTATGTATGTGTTTGTATATGTGCATTCACATGCTTTATTATTTCTTATTGGGTTGATTGTGGATCATTCACTTCTTATATATACGATACATCACCTTTGGGTATATATATATATATAAAACTGTATTTTCGTTATGAGTGGATTGCAGGTCGTTTACTCACCTATATAATGCATTTTTCTCGAGTGGGTTGTGGGTCGCTCACCTTAAGATTTTCATTTATACAAGTTTGTGTTTGTATTAGGTGGAATGTATGTTGTTCACCTTTATTTATATGGCATATCTTGGATGAGTATATTGTATGTCATTCACCCACTCAATAAATTATATTGGGTTGTCGGATAAAATAAGATAATAATATGTGAAATGTTGGAAAATGAGAAGTTAAGGGCCGGGAACGGATGAAATTAATTAAGAAGGGAATAAAAGACAAATGACACGAAAAAGATAATGGTAAATGATTTTGCCGTCTTTAATAATATTTTTCATGCACCTTTTTCTTATCTCCACTTTGCTCTTTGTTTTCATTCTCCCTTTTCCTTTGACTTCCAGATTGGTAGACTTGAGACAATTTTCAAAGTTTATTTAATAAAGTTTAAACTGTTGTTCAGAGATGCTCAAGAATAGTTATGGAGACAGTTTTTACATAGTTCATTAAATTCATTATTGTATTGCATAGTTTGCATTGTTTATGCATTTTGTTATTCTAGTATTTTCCATTTCATTGTCTGCATGTAGTCAGTTTGTCAGTTAAGTCATGGGCATAGTAGAGTTCGATATTTGTATTCTGTCTATGTGATTTCAAAAAGTGTTGCATGTTCATATTCATACAACCTATAGTGTAACCTTCTCAGGTATTATTTATGATTTTGATGTTGGGATGAATATTGTCTGAGCAAAGAGACTATCTCTCATCAAGGGATGAAGTCTCCAGGTCGTGATAATAATTATTAGTATCAGAGCTTAGGTTGGTGACATGTGTTTAGGAGTTCATAATTTATACATTGAGGTCATGGATGGTCTATAGAGTTGTCTCCAAACTTAGTCGAGTGTCTCTGAGCAAAGCAGAAGTTATAAATTTGTCATGTTATGTGACTAAGTATAATTGTAGCCTCACCTTTTAATTCAACCCAGACTATGGTGTGAGGGCAAACTTCTATAGTTCGCAATCATGGCCATAAGCATACTCGTGCTGTTGGAGAGCTTGAGCGAGGTCGGCCACACCCTTCCATACCATATAACATTCCTAATCAACTAATAGCTGAAGACTCAGAACACCCAACTGAGAAGCAGGGCGAGTCAAGGACTAGCTCGATAAAGGACTCTGATAGCAAAGAAGGACATTAAAGAGTGTCCTTTGGTATTTGATGAACATTTTCTCATTGTGGATTTATTAGTCCTCGAAATGTTAGAATTTGACATTATTCTAGGGTGAATTGATTATCTAAAAATAATGCTTTAGTAGATTGTCAAGCAAAAGTTGTAAGTTTTAGTCCTCTTGGACAACTTTCTTAGAAATTCACTGGTGTTCGAGATCAAAGTTTACCGATCATCTCCGCATTATATGCCATAAATTGCTGTCTAAAGGTTGCAACGGTTATCTCTTATCTATGATTAGTATGAATGTTTCCGATGCGAAGCTACTATTGAAAATTCATGTGGTCAAGGAATTTACCAATGTATTTTTAGATGACCTATTTGGGTTATCTCTAGTACGTCAGACAGACTTTGCTATTCAACTATAACCCGGTACGACTCCAATATTTAAGCCACCAAATCGTGTGGCACCAAAGGAATTAGAAGAGCTAAAAGTTTAGCTGTAGGAGCTACTTGACAAGGATTTCATTTGACCAAGCGTATCCCCTTAGGGTGTTCTAGCTCTTTTTGTTAAAATGAAGGATGGTACGATGAGACTCTGAATTGATTATAGACAATTGAATGCAGTAGCTATAAAGAACAAATATCCCAATCCATGAATCGACAGTCTCTTTGATCAATTGAAGGGTACTTGCATTTACTCCAAGATTGATTTGAGGTCAGGATACCACTAGCTGAGAGTCAAGGAATCATACATTCAAAAAATGGCTTTCAAAACACATTATGGCCATTTTGAGTTTTTAGTGATGCCTTTTGGACTCACTAATGCACCAATAATTTTCATGGACTTAATGAATAGAGTATTTCAGGACTACTTAGACCGATTCGTGATTATGTTCATTGATGATATTCTAATTTATTCAAAATCGGAGGATGAACATGAAGAATATTTACATATAGTGTTGAAAACTTTACGTAGAGAACACTTCTATGCAAAATTCAATAAGTGCACGTTCTGGTTACCTTCTAATGGTTTTCTTGGACACATAATCTCTAGAGAAGGCATATTAGTGAACCCAAAAAAGTTGAAGTAATAACCAAATGGGAGGCACCCAAGACAATAATTGAAATTCGTAGCTTTCTAGACTTAGCGGGTTACTATCGTAGTTTTGTAGACTGTTTCTCTAAGATTATAGGACCTTTGACTCAACTTACGAAGAAAGGGGTCAAATTCATGTGGAATGAATCTTGTGAAGCTAGCTTTCAATAACTCAAACGAAGACTAGTTAGTGCACCCATCCTTGCCATTCTCTCAGGAGATGATGGATTTATGCTCTACACAGATGCATCAAATCAAGGGTTGGGAGCACTGTTAATGCAACGTGAATGAGTAGTGGCTTATGCCTCCCGACACTTCAAAAACCATGAACAAAAATACCCAGTACACGACTTACAGCTAGCAATCATTATTTGCTCTGAAAATATGAAGATATTATCTTTATGGTATCACATTTGAGATTTACACCGATCATAAGAGTCTAAAGTACTTATTCACTCAAAAGGAATTAAATCTGCGTCAGAGAAGATGATGAAATTCTTGAAAGATTATGGCTCCAAAATAAATTACCATCTAGGCAAGGCAAATGTTATAGTAGATGCATTGAGACAAAAGTCCGGAGGAGGATTAGCTCATTTCAGGGTATCAGTTACAGACTTGGTCCATTAATTTTTATAGTTAGATCTAATTGAGGAGGGCCAAACATAGATAGGTATCTTAGTCACTCTTATGGCACAATCTGCACTTGTTGAGGAAATTCATATTCAAAACTTCTTGACGTCTTGCATCTTTAAATATTAACTTGACCTAATATATTAAGATTAGTGATTTTTTAAACATGAATGTGTTTGAAAAATTAAATTTATGTTCAAAAATCACTTCTCTCAATATATTAGGTTAAATTAATGTTTGAAGACATGAATATAATCAGAAGGTCTAGAGGAACAAATTGGAATGAGTCTTATGTCATTCTGAGCTTTTTAGGTCTATCAACCATTTTCTGAAACTGTTTGATTAACGTAAGGAGTTTGAAATGTCATGAAACCAATTCCTATGTATTTTTCTAGTTTTCCTAATTATATCTATGCATTCAAACATTAATTTGATCTAATATATTGAGATCAGTGATTTGTTTGAACATGAATGTGTCCAAAAAATCTAATTTGTGTTCAAAAAATCATTGCTCTCAATATATTATATCAAATCGATGTTTGAAGGCATGCATATAATCAGGAGAACTAGATAAACACATCGAAACTGATTTTATATCATTTTGAGTTCGTTAGATTTATCAATTGGTTTCAAACATATTTTATTTTTATTTAAATTGTTACCTATTCTACGATGAATCCATGGGATTTGTCATAGAATTGGCATAGTTCTATGATGAATTCTGAATTCATCATAGAGTTTGCAATGAATATTGATTTTGTTGCAAATTTTACAATAAATCTAGTATTTCGTCACATTTTGCAACGAATATCGAATTTCGTCGCTAATTGCAAATGAATTTTATGACGAAATATAATTTTTTTGCTAATTTACGACGAAACTATTTCATTGCTAATTAGCAACGATTTATTTTTTCATTATTAAATTCATTACAGATTTGGGATAAAAAATTTTAGTCCCTAAATTATGGCTCTTTTGTAGTATCTTGAATTTTAAAAATCAGTTAATATTTTTTATGACAAAAATTTTAAAAAATAAGATTTTTTTATTAAACTGCTTAAATTTTTGTCAAAATTTTAAAATATTTTTTAGTTTTTAAAAATTATGTTAATTTGGACGGTTTAGTTTTCATGGGAATACTCCCTAAGTTGTGCTTTCAATGAATATCATTGGTGTAAAGTTGTAAAGAAATAAAACATATTTGTTCTTTCTTGTTTTGTTAAATTAATTTATGATTATCTGCTGGCACATTTGAAAATTTGTTTTTGTATTGTCTCCTGTTTTTTAAAAAATATATAATTTTAAATTAGTTAAATATTAGATAACCTTAATTAATTCAACCAAAGGAAAGAGTTTGGAGAAAATTGTGCTTGAATATTTAAGTGAATTAACAGGCCAGTATTATTTCTAAAACTAAAAGTAACTGATTCCTTCATGATCCTGAATAATTTGAATAATTTATTTCTAGAGAAGAAGAAGATTTGATACAACTGAAGTATGCATGTTTGCATACAGTCAATTGGAATAAAGCTAGGGAGAAGATTTTGCATAGCAAGCAAGTAGAAGAGCCTAAATCATTCTATTCTCTCCCACGCGCTGTTGCCAACGCCGGTCGCTCATGTCATTTCTTGAAAGCGAAGGTCAGCGGTTATATGGCAAATGACGTCCGACCATTTGATAGTGTCCTCAATTAAGTTCTTATTTAATATGTTCGCTAAGGATCATTAGAAGTTTACAACTCTCAAATAATATTCTTTTACTGTAATTTTTTTACATAATAAAAGGAACACTCAATCAATGTATACGTGTTTGTTCTTTTATAATTATAAAGCACTAGATTCGCCTGTTTGTATAGCTACATGTTAAAATCATGGATGACTCTACTTTATATCTTTGCACTTAATTCTAGTTAAAGCTATTTATTTCTTGTGCTTAACAAGAAACTAAATTACTTAATAAAAAAAATCTTGATCATGAATGTATCCAAAAGTATTTCATGATGCAAAGTAAATTTATCTTTACGAGAATGTATCTAGTTTGCATCAAATATATTCATGATGCAAAGATGATCTTGATGATGAAATCAAATACCTTTTCTTGTAGTATTTTGTGATATTCAAAGATTCTTAAGACTACTATTAAATAGTCATGACATAAGTTCTTAACAAAATAATTCATCACGCACGCTAGCAACAAATGAGATGTCAATTTGGTAATTGTAATATAGTTTAATTTTTCCACCAATCTTTTATATTTTTCTAGATCAATTAATGGCCCGCCCTATCTTGATACTAATATAACACGTCCTCTCGGGACTGTCTAGTGGCTAGCACATGAGGTGTTGTCACAATGATATCTGAGATTCGAATCTCGGCAAAGTAGAGGTAAATGTCTTTCTTATGTGCTACTCACTATTCCAAAAGCTAATAACCGCTCATGATTTACCTCCTCCGTGTTGGTCCTGAGACGGATTGACGGAGGCGCTGTGGGTGAACATATTCACCTTTTGCCACATTGATACTAACATAACACTTGATACATAGGATATATAATGGTTTAATCTCAACATACTTAACCTCTCTCAAGCATATCTAACATAATAGTGATGTAAATATCTTATCTCTATATCAAAAAAGTATCTAAATCTCTCATTCAAACTACAATAGCAATCAAATTGACCCATTCATAATGATTTTAAATGAATTTACGTTAAAATTAAGTCGAAGGAAGCTAATACAACATTAAGTATCGGCGAGGGAGAGTCACAAAAGTCATCCATCGAGGTAATTTTCTCCTCACCAAACCACTACATCATCTCTAAAAAGAGAGGAGCATGAGTGTTGGAAGATCACTGATCGTAGTCATATATGTACATGGTGATCAATAATCGATGGACTTCCGAGTAGAGTATTTTATGTTATATGCTTACCGATGATGATATAAAGGAGAGAATAAACTCAAACCTCATGCCTAATAATACCCTCATTAGACGTCGAGTTGGGGGTCCTCTCTTATGCTAATTATGATACAAATAACAATCATGAGTTCAATATAAAACATACCTCCCTAAAGCTAAGCAGACACTCTTTTGAGCCGCTTGAGGTCAGCAGTTCCGGTCCTAACATTTAGGAGGCCCAGGTAAAATCATAAAAATAGGCCCCCAAAATTTTTTTTAATAAAGTAAAAATCATTTAAATGTTTTCTAACTTTTCTAGATGTAAAATCATCTATAATATTATTAATTTCAAGTTGTTATAAAATCTCTTTTTCAATGTTGATCTCATGTATGTTTTCAATAATTTTAATTTTGAGAAATTTCTTTTAGCTGATCCTACAGTAACATGCATAGTCAACAATATTTTATAAGCAAATGTAATATTTGGATAACAATCTATATTGTTTACAAAATTAAGAACATCAACTGCCGACATTATCTCATTTGGTAAAGTTAATTGTAATATTTTTAATTCTGTAAATAAATCATCTAACTCAACATCTAATGAATTGTCATGCGTAAAAGTAGATATCAGATTAACAAAATATTTTCTCAACTCATCATTATCTAATGATTTTAATATTTTCGAATCAAACAAAAAAATCAAATATATTTTCAAATGTTTTCATTTCATCAAATCTACATTTCAAAGAAGAAATTGTCATGTCTACGACAATCACAAAATAATCAATTCTAAAAGATTCTTCAAGTGATAGTGAAATTTCATCATCTTCTTTCTCATCGAATTATTTTTTTTAAAATACGACATTTCATTGAAAATGTTGGCTCTATATTCATATCAAATGCAAGACTTTTAGTAATAGACAAACTTGTTGCAAAACCATCGTTCCTATACTTTTCAAAATATGATATTACACCATCTAATTGTTTCATAGCAGAATCAATGCACATAGATTTCGATTGTAGCTTCTTACTTATCATGTTTATAGCAAATAAAATATCATGCCAAATAATCATACCAAGTGAAAATTCAAAATTGTTAATTGAGTTAACTATACTTTGAACTTCACTCTTAGACTTTGCATCATCACAAATGTTATATAACTCTAATAAAGCATTTCACACTTCACGAGCCTGAAATCTAATAGCTTAAACACTTTTAATATGACTTTCCCAATGCGTGTTTGAAAAAGATTTAACGGTTAATTTTTTCACATTATCAAGTAAAACTTTCTATCTTTTAGAAGAACTTGAAAACAATGTATATATGCGTTGAACTACTCAAAAAAAAAAAAAAACGGCTTTAACACAAGAATGTGTCATATCACTAAGAGTCGAATTAAGACTGTGATAAGCACATGACATGTATAACGCTCTTAGGTTTATTTCAAGCAACCTCTTTTGAATTTCTTGGTGTTTTTCTTTTATATTAGAACCATTATCGTAACCTTTACCTCTAATATTTTCAACACTAAGATCAAGTGATTTTAATATATTTTTTAATTCATTAAAAAGTCCAAAACCAGTGTATCATTAACTTTTAGAAACTCTAAAAAATACTCTTTCTATTTTCACATTGCTAGATGACATATTAACACATCGTACTATGAAAGTCATTTGTTCTTGATGACTTATATCTGGAGTACAATAAAAAATTACTAAAAAATATTTTACATCCTTAATTTTCTTACTGATAATACTTCTAACATTATCAGCTAAAAGAGAAATCAACTCATTCTGAATTTTATGACCAAGATAATGATGATGAATTTCATGATTTTGAATGCGTCTAATATGATCTTACATCACAACATCAAATTCAACAATTATTTCAATCAATCCTAAAAAGTTTTCATTACTTTCTTGATATAGTTTCTCATTAGATCTCCGAAAAGCCAAACAACATTTAGAAAGACATTTTACAATTGCTATATTCTTGTAAGAACTTGTTTCCAACGCTCTTTTTCTTTAGAGATTTCTTGTTGTAGATTTTTATCAATTACTTCATTTTTATCTAATCTCTTTTTTAATTCCTTCCAAGAGTTCATATTAGTTATATGTTCAACAGAATTTTCATATTTGTTAAGTCGTTCATTGATATGATTCCAATCTCTAAACCCATTATTTGGTAAAGAACTTCTATTTTTTCATATTTAAATAACTTACAACAAAAGCAATAACTTTATCTACATGTTTACTGTATACCAACCACTTTTGGTCTCTTACCTCTCCATTACTTAACTTTTTAAAATAATGAACACTTGAAAAATGTCTAGAGTAGTGATCAAAAGGAAATATGAGATTCATTTCTTATATAGGCCACTTTTCAACTAAAATATCAGGTGCATTGTTATCAAGATTATACCAATTCCTTGGATCATATATATCAAGTGGAGGAATAAATTGTTTATCAATATTACTAATTTCATTATCTATTACATTAGTAATGATCCTGTTTGAAAGTCAATGAGATGGAAAGTTGGGGATGTGGCGCTCCCGTTGACCGCCTGTAGACTCCGCTCCGATTTGCAACATAGATTACGTCAATGTCGAGCCCGGGAAGGTGTCCTCGGCATTGGCCCTCCGACACTCAAGTCAGTCACTGACAATGAAGTAGAAGGCAGAGCAATAAGAATGAACAGTAGCACGAATAGTGTTTATTGCATACCTCCGCTGATACTTGGACCCCATTTAGCACGCTTCCCAAGGTGAGAACGCTTCCTAAAGTTTTTCCTGAAAAGACTTGTCAGTAAAGTGTCCCTAACATAGTACCTTAACAGGCCGAACATATCTCTGAAGTGACAGTGGAAGCTTCCGCTATATGATCTTCTGGTTGTTCATGCCCGGTGTTAGCGACACTAATTCCGAAAAGGATGTCGATGGATAACAGAGGGAGTATGATGCTAGGTCGAGCAGGTTGGTCGCTCGGCTAGAACTTCGTTGCTCCTGTGTCCTGTCCGCTCGGCCGTAACTCTTGTGCATATGGTCGCTCGGCCGTAACTCCGCTGTTCTTGTGTCTCGTCCGCTCGACCAGAGCTCCACTGTGTCAATGTCGAGTCCTATCGCAAGGCCGAGTGGGGTAGCTGCCCGGCCCATCTTCTGCACATCGTCTCCTTTTCCATCCGGCATCCACTACTCCCTTGAGCGTCGGTCGTTTGACACTTCCCCGTGTCAAAGGCGGGATTGGATCGGAACCTCTCCCCTCGGTCGGGGCATGATCTCCCGACCAGCCGATGATATCTGAGTGTTGACTTGATCGCTTGACCGACCGATGATATCTGAGCGTTACCTAATTGTCCGACCGGCCGATGATATTTGAGCGTTGACCGCCTTGACTTTGACCTCCATCGTAGCAGCTATCCTCCGCTGGGTGGGGACCTTCCTTATCACCACATCAAGTAACATTTTCATGCTCTCTTAAATTATCTCTATCCTCATTAAAATCATGAATTTCATTAGATTCATCATTAATATCATAAATTTCATTAGACTCATCATTAACATCATAAATTTCATTAGACTCTTCGTTAATATCATGTATTTCTTTAGACTCATCTATATTATCCCTGTTTAAAATTTCTATATTTTCATTAGAACTTGTATTTTTAACAAAGAATTTATTAAGAGCATCTCTTTGTGATTCAGTTAATTGTTCTAGTCTTTTTTTTTTTCTTTTTTCATATCCAAAAATATGTTTTTTAGGTCATATATTATAATTCACAAAATCACAACAATTGAAAAACTATAATTTAAATCAACTCAGTCTCAGTATAAAAGGAAATAAGGAATAATAGCACCTGGATTGAAATTATTAGCAAGCTTAGCAACTTAAGCACCTCGGGTTAGGTAGACTGTAGTACAGTAGTCGGTAGTCATTGAGTCACTGACTCAAGACACAACCAACAACGTAAAAGACTTAGCACTTGTTTGTTAATTTAACATTAAATTCCAAATTTACAATTAACTAATTAAAAAAAATTCCTATGAACAGATGTGAACAGATGAATAATTAAGTTAATAACCTTGTCCAGTTGTCCTTGAATTGATTAAGAGATGAAAAAAGCCAGTCAAAGCCTAAGCCACTAATGATAGAGAATAAAGGTGCAAACCATATAGAGACGGTAGTAGTAGTCACTGACTCAAGACACAACTAACAATTCAAAAGACTTAGCACTTGTTTGTTAATTTAACAATTAAGTCAACATTAAATTTCAAATTTACAATTAACTAATTAATAAAAAAAATCCTATGAACAGATGAATAATTAAGTTAATAATCTTGTCCAGTTGTCCTTCAATTGATTAAGAGAAGAACAAAGTTAGCCAAAGCCTCAGCCACTAATGATAGAGAATGAAGGTGCAAACCGTGCAAAGTCGTTGACTCGCTGTTGCTCGCAAGTGGCAATGCAAGCCGCAAAGGTTCAAGACCTTCAGGTACCGTGTAGAGCAGAGGCAAAGGACTGAAGGAGTACTAGCACAGCCGCGGCGCAACGCCGCAACCTCGCGGAGTGGCGGAGATGTGAAGTCACAAGCAGAGCAGACAATTGAAAAATGATTAATTAAATTTGTTGGGATTCTTGGGAGAGAGACTCAGAAGAAAGAACAGAGAAGCTAGGAGATAATCAGAGAAGAGAATGACTTCTATGATGCCCAAATGCTGCACCGACGACCGAAGAAACAATTCTTCAAATCTGTAGTTGTTGGTACATTTACATTATTATAGTTCTTTAAACATTGTAAATCTATATTTGTACTTATTCGAATTAATAGTGATTGTCCAACGAAAGCGATCAATGATCATGGGTCCTGGAGTAGGAGTCATCATAGGCTCTGAACCAAGTAAAATTTGGTCTTGTTAGCATCGTTTTGTTTTCCTTTATTCTGCTGCGTTTCTCACTCAAAAGTTTTTAAACAAAACGTGAAATCCACGAGCGCTTTTCCCCCCCCCCCCCCCCCCCCCTCCCCCTCCTCTCATAGTGCAATGATCCTATACATCTTAGCCGCTTGATAAAGATATTAGTAACTTGAAATCCATATCCATAGGAGGAATGTTTAATCATTCAAGTGAAGTCTATTATATCTTGAAAATCAAATAAAATAATTAATTTAGTAATAATGCATAATGTACCAAATTAATTGGGATGTAAGCTTAGATGAAGAGATTAAATTATAAAGTAATCGGTTCATGGTGGTTTATAGTTTAAGACTAATATTAATTTTATCACGTTGGGTAACTAAAAATTGTTACTAGACGGTTACCTTAGTCTGTGTATGGATTTACACTGAGAGTCGCAAGCATAGCACGCAAACATGAACATTATCTATAATTGATTATTTTAGTGAATACTAAAATTAATCAATTTATTATTTTAGAATAAGAATTAATTAAATTATTAATTAATTATGAAATATTGGAAGCTAATATGGGTCAAAATCAAATATAGTTTTATTTGATTCAAAGAAGAGTGAGTAGAGAATTTGGATAGACACGATCAAGGTAATCCTTGGAAAATTTGAAGAGCCATAACTCTTCATCTTCCTTGAAAAATTAATGGAGACCATAATTCTACTTAAATGAAGAATTAATTGAGGTCATAACTCTTCATCTTCCTAATTAATGGAGGACATAATTCTACTTAAATTAAGAATTAATGGAGACCTTAACTCTTCATCTTCCTTGGAGACTATAAATAGCCACCCTTTGAAAGGTTGGACAATAAGCCCTTTTTCACTTCTCTCCTTCTTCCATCGAAAGAGATCTATAGTACTTCCAAAAGGTTTTGTCGATCCAAGAGGTTAGTACCTAACGGATTGCGTGAAGTTCGTGATCTAGTGCTCGTGGATACTGCTAGAGGAGTTACACGTGAACTCTTATTTGTTTGTGATATCATTCACTCTTATTTGTTGTAAAGTAATACATGTTGTAATTTAGATATAAATTCTTTATGGTATAAGAATATTAATATGTTCAAATCTCTAAGGCCTATTTGTCTTAAAAGACTACGAGGATTAATGGAGATAAATCTTGTAATGGGATTGTGCGAATGCACAAGAAGTTAATTAATAGTGAGATATTTTAATAATTATAAAATCTCTTAAATATATTAAAATCAAGATTTGTTAAAAGCCCTCCACTAATAACTATGATGATAGTTAAAGTTTTTACATAAGTCAGTATAGCTTAGTCGTGACCTTGTGTCAAAATATCTATAATTTATCATATTATTAGTGAGTTGACTTAACTCGAATTCGTTGACTTGTTTATCTAAGCTACGGTCAATTGATTTGAGGGGCAAGTCTTGAGAATATAAGATTCGACAAGAAGATACCGAAAGTCATATAGATTTGTGATTGGTAAGTTAATGTCTACTTGATGAATGTAGTATGTAGGTACAACTCAGTTATCTGCATACTATATAATTCAGGATTTTGGTCTTATTAGGAATTGTTACCAACCAATTCCTGATTCTAACTGTGGGGGCTATTGGACTTAAATAAAATCATAAGAGTTATAAAATCTTTTATTAAATAAATTTCATAAATACTAAAACTTTGCTTTAAATTATTATATTTTAGATGACAAACACAAGTACCTTATCATTGCGAAGCATTCTCAGAAAGAAAATACCCTCCTCAGTTCTAACTATCTGGATTGGTATAGGAAACTAGAAATCATCCTAAGACACGCGAGAAAAATTTACGTACTCGAAGATGAACCACTGAAAGAGCCTACACCCGATGCTTTAGAGAAAGATCAGTCATATTATTCTCAGTGTATGAAAGATGCACTGGATGTACAATGCATTATGTTGTCTTCTATGTCTCCCGAGTTGCAGAGATAGCATGAGCACTATTATGTACCATGCTGGAGGAAGGAAACCAAGTTAGGTATTATGTACTCAAGATGATCGGGTGCATAGAAAAGTTTGAGAGCTTAGGTTACAAATTATACCAGGACTTAGCCATTGACCTGATCTTGTTGTCACTACCTCCATCATTTTCTCAGTTTGTGTTGAACTTCAATATGAACAGCATGGACAAGAGTTTGACTGATCTGATGGCAATGCTGAAAACTGCTGAGAAAGATATGAAGATAAATCTTTCATTGCATGCAATAATGGTCAAAAGGACCAACAAGAGCCCTAGCACTGAGAAGTTTAATCTCAAAGCTAATGCAGTGAAGAATCTCATATATCACGCTTAGAAGAAGTTTAAGAAAGGGATGAAGATGCCCTAATTTGATGAAAAGGAGGTCATGTGCTTTCATTATGGCAAGAAAGGTTACTAGAAGAAAAATTGCTACATTTTCATGAAGAAGAATGTCAATGAAGCAAATGCTTCAAGTATTTTTATGATAGAGTACAATCTTTCTGTTTTTTCATCATGAGTTATATATTCTAGAAGTAGTTCTCACATTTGTGTAAACATGCAGGGTCTAAGTGATTACAGACGATTGTTTAAGGGCGAAATGAACCTACAAGTAGCTAATGAAGTGAGAGTTGCTGCGTTAGCTGTAAGAAGTTATCCAATAAATTTGACTAGTGGGCTTGTTTTGAATTTAGAAAAGTGTTATTTTGTTCCTAGTTTCTCAAAGAATATCATTTCGGTGTCAAATTTGGATGTTAAAGGATTTGTATTTCAATTCAAGGGTAAGTTATGTTGCTTTGATTTGAACAATGTGTTTTATGGAAATGGTTCATTGAATAATTGTCTTTATGTTCTTAACTTAGATAAACTGATTTATTGTCTTGAAAGTAGGAAACAGAAATTGCACAACTCAAACTTGACATATCTCTAGCACTGTAGACTTGGTCATATAACCGAGAAACACATCGCTAGATTATTCAGTAATGGGTAATAGGTTAAAAGATGAACAGTTGGACGTTGAGATAGTGCTACAAGTACAAGTGTCTCTTTCATCCGAGACTGCTCATGAAATGTCAGATCAATGTAAGTCTACAAGAGTATACTGAAAGTCAAACAGATATGGTTGGTTGGTAACCCAAGATAAAGAAGTGTTACTCGTCCAAAATGATGAACCGTAAACTTACGAGGAAACAATTACTTCAAATGATTATGAGAAATGGCTAGAAGTCATAAAATTTGAAATAGACTCTATGTACACCAACCAAGTTTGAGAGTTGGTTGATGTGCCAGTTGGGGTTAAACCCATATGGTGCAAATGGATCTTCAAGAAAAAAATAGACATGGATAGGAACATAAGTACCTATAAAGCAAGGTTTGTGGCAAAGGGTTTCAATCGACATCAAGAAATTGACTATGATAAAACATTTTCGCTCGTTGAAATGCTTAAATCCATTAGGATTTTGCTAGCCATAGCTGCTTACAAGGATTATGAGATTTGTCAAATGAATGTTAAAATTGCTTTCCTAAATGAAAGGTTGTAGGATGAAGTATATATGGTACAACCTCCCGATTTTATAACATTAAAAAATGTCAATAAATTATGTAAGCTCAAGAGGTCCATTTATGAACTAAAGCAAGCATCTTGGAGTTGGAATTTACGATTTGACGAAGCCATAATGATTTTTCTTTTGTCAAGAATTCAGAAGAACCTTGCATTAACGAGAAGGTTAGTGGGAGCAAGATTACATTTCTAATGTTGTATGTTAATGATATACTTCTTATAGGCAATGATATCTCTAGCCTAGAATCTACCAAGACTTGGCTAGGAGAGTGTTTCTCAATGAAAGATCTGTTAGAGTATATACTAAAAGCCTAGTTTTTGTAAACATTTATTTTGAAATAAAGAGTCACATTGGCCAAAAATGTCTACATTTATATGTTAAATGTAGTTGTTCAATTAATTTATATTATAGATAACATGGTGTGTGGTGTCATATACAGAAGATCATGTTATCAGTTCCTTATAAATTATAAACAGTAGCTCACGACCGAGATGGAAAGGAACAAACCATCAGAACAGTCGTAGTGTAATTAGGTATTAGTTTATCTTAACTATGTAATTACACTAGTACACTCAAAAGTGTATTGAGTAGGACCATTAAAGGTAAGTTTTTTTTATACTGATTTAATAAAAGAACTAGACCTTAATTATTATGGAAGTCTACATTTTGGGTATCGGACCTTAAAAGAACTGACTTAATAAAAGAACAATGTCAAGGTGTTATCGAGCGTAAAGGTATGGTTGTCCAAACAATTCGATATGAAGGACTTAGGAGAATGTGCACACATTCTTGGGATTAAAGTCATAAGGGATCGCAAGAAAAGGATGTTGTGCCTATCTCAAGCTTCATATATAGATACAATTCTTTCTCGTTTTAGCATGCAAAACTTCAAGAAAGGTTTCTTACCTTTTAGGCATGGAGTAGCTTTATCTAAAGAGATGTCTCCGAAAACATCAAAGGAGATGGAGGACATGAAGGCAGTTTCTTATGCTTCGGCTGTGGGAAGCCTAATGTATGCAATGCTAAGTACGAGACCAGATATCTGTTTTGCCGTGAGCAGCAGATATCAAAGTAACCCTGGACAAGGACATTGGACTGCTGTAAAGCATATATTGAAGTACCTGAGAAGGACTAGAGATTATATGTGTAGGACCGTTGGGCCGGCTAGAAGGGGGGATTGAATAGCCCTGCAAAAATCAAAATGCAAACACCCTTCTCGAACTCTTAAACTCACACTTGTAAAATAATCAAAGTAATAAACTAAGATCAGAAAAGAAAACGAGGCACCAGGTTTGACTTGGTTACAACCGAGAAGGTTGTTAATCCAAGAAAGATGATCGCACTAGAATTTCTCCTTCAGGCGGAGAAGCCTCTTACAAAGTTGAAGCGCACAACAGAAGCTAACTACAGAAAGTGTACAGGTGTTTAAAAGAAATGCATGAGTTCTGAATTACTTTCAAGCTTCTGGACCAAGGCTATATTTATAGCCTTGGTCGGGCGCCTGGAAGGGTTCCGGGCGCCCTGGGGGGTATAAATTTTATCCCCCAACGTTCAGATCGAGTCAAAGCTCGATCTGGTCAATTTTCAAGGTCCGGGCGCCCGGAAGGGTTCCGGGCGCCCCAGAGGGCTCCGGGCGCCCTTAGCCCAAAGTCAATAGGCGTTGACTTTTTCGTCCGGGACCTCTTCTATGGTTTAGTCCCGCCTCGGTCCGGTTCTTCCGCTCCGGATCCGGTCGCTTGGGTGATCTCAGCAATCCGGAAAAGGGCTCACCCGAACCCAACTTCCGGTCTTCTCGAGCGTGCTTCCCTCCGGCTTCTCGTCCCTCGGAATTGCCGCGTATTTCCTTCTCGTCCACCAGCGTACTCATCCGCAGTCTTCGTCCCTCGGTCGTCGACCTTCTCGCTAGCTGCGTCTCTTGCTCCCCGAGCAATCTTCCGCTCCGGCTTTCGTCCCTCGGAACCATCGCGCGCTTCCTTCTCGTCCGCCGGTGTACTCTTCCGCAGCGCCTCGTCCCTCGGACGCACAGTGTACCGTCCTTCTCGCTAGCTGCGTCTTCCGCTTGACTACCTGTGCTCCTAAGCTCCTTTACACTTAGACACAAGGTTAGAAACACGCAAGACCTAACTTAACTTGTTGATCACACCAAAACAACCTTGGGGTTCCAACAATCTCTCCCTTTTTGGTGTGATCAACCCAAATTAAGCTAGGGTCAAAACTAGACATAAAATTAAAACAAGTTATTGCAATAATGTGCAACAAAATTAAATTTTGAAAATTTTCAATTTTCAATTTCTACCTCTCCCTAGACTTATACTAATTCTTCTCCCCCTTTGATCACAAAAAATGGGGTTTAAAAAGAACTAAGGGTTAAAGACTTAGAAAATATTAAGATTCTTAAAAAAAATTTCCTAAACACTTTAAGCAGAAATTTTCAATTTCAAAACGGTCTTTTAACTTAAACAAAATTGTCTTCTGAAAATTTTTCTAAATTAACAAAAAATTGTTTTTTTTGAAAAAAAATTTAAGTCTTTGCAAAAATTATTTTAAAAAAAAATGAGAATTTTTCTAAGTAACTTAAGTAGAAAATTTTTTAGTTTCAGGAAAAAGTTTTCTAAACTAAAAAGATTGATTTTTGAGAATTTTTCTAAGTTAAAAAAATCCTTAGTAAAAATATTTTTGAAATAAATTTTTAAAACTTTGAGAATTTTTCTAAGTAAAAATTCGACTTCGGTAAAAAATATTTTTCTAAGTATAAACATATTTTGAAAAAAAATGGTTTAAAAAAACTTTGAAAGCATTAATTAATTCTAATTTTAATGCTTTGACAGAAAGTTAATTAAACATTTATTTCAATATTTTGGCTTCCAGGTCGTGGTGAGGCACTAGACCTTCTTGGTTATTGGAGCAACAATCACTTCCTTAGACAACGCCTCATAGAGAAATTCATTGTTTAATTTTCTCACTGAAAAGCGCTAATTTTAATTTTAAAATTTAGACTAAGTAAGATTTAGGAACCCAATAAAGGTTCCAACCTACTGGATTAATTAAAAATTTCTTAGGGACATATTTTCTAGAGATATTCTTAATTTGTCCCGGGTGATATCTATAATACTAATTTAAATTTTTAAATTTTCTAGAATTAGATGAGCATGCATGGTTTTTCAAATTATCTACTTGAATTTTCAAATCATTATTTTAAAGTTTCAATTTTTCATTTTCCAATTTTGATTTATCTAATTCTTCTAGAGGGCAGGATTTAGCTAAAATTATTTTTAAATTTTTTATTTCTTTTTCTAATTTACAGCAGTCTTTAGTTAATAACTTAATAAATTTATAAAGTTTATCGGGAGGAAGAGAGCGTACCTGACTTACCTTGTCGAGTTCGTTTTCCGTGTCTCCCCCTGAACTGCTGCTTTCTTCTGACGAAGCTCCCCCTTCATCGATGCTCTCGATGCTCATTTCGGAAGAGCTTGACTCGCAGTCGTCGTCTTGATGACTTGCCATTAGAGCAAGTCCGGAGAATGCCTCGACTTCCGACTCCGATGACGTATCGTCCCACGTCGCCTTTAGGGCTTTTCGCTTTTGGATAGGCTTCTTACCCTTTTCCTTGTTCTTGTTCTTCAGCTTGGGGCAATTGTCCTTGACGTGCCCTTCTTCATCGCAGTGGTAGCAGCGGATCGTCCTTTTCTTCTTTCCCTGCGGATGGTTAGTAGATCTGGATTTACAAAGCTTCTTGAATCTTCTTACCATCATTACCATTTCCTCGTCATCGAGAGAAGATTCTGACTCTGGTTCGTCTCTCGAAGCCTTGAGGGCGACGTTGTTCTTGGGCTCCTTTATTCCTACACATCTTGACTCATGCACTTCAAAAGTAGAAAAAAATTCTTCTAACGAGATATTTTCTAAGTCTTTAGAAATATAAAAGGCATCTACTAGTGATGCCCATTTTGAATTTCTAGGAAATGAATTTAGCGCGTACCTTAGCGAATCTCGGTTACTTACCGTTTCTCCGAGATTCGACAGTCCGGTGATAATCTCTTTGATTCTCGAGTGCAGGTGCGCGACTGTCTCGTCTTCCCCAAGTTACAGGCTGGTGAACTGATTCCGAATCAGATCTCTTCTGGCGAGCTTGTCTTCGGATGTCCCTTCGTGCAGCTCGATGAACTTTTCCCAAAGTTCCTTTGCCGAGTCGTAGTGTCCGATTCTGTTGACTTCTTAAGGTGGAAGAACGCTTAGCAGATGGTATTTTGCTTTGCCGTTCGCCACGAATTCAGCCTGCTCCTTTTTTGTCCATTGACATTTTTCCTTACCTTCTGGAGTTACAAAATCGGATTCCATTATTAGAGTTAATTCAAAGTCTGTGGTAAAAAATACCTGCATCAGATTCTTCCACGTAGCGAAATCCCCTCCATATTTTGGCGGGTGGATGCTTGGTCCGACCATTATCTTTGCTTCGATTGACGATTAGTCCTCCTGAAGCGTCTTGGCTCTGATACCACTTGTAAGACCGTTGGGTCGGCTAGAAGGGGGGTTGAATAGCCCTACAAAAATCAAAACACAAACACCCTTCTTGAACTCTTAAACTCACACTTGTAAAATAATCAAAGCAATAAACTAAGATCAGAAAAGAAAACGAGGCACCAGGTTTGATTTGGTTACAACCGGGGAGGTTGTTAATCCAAGAAAGATGATCGCACTAGAATTTCTCCTTTAGGCGGAGAAGCCTCTTACAAAGTTGAAGCGCACAACAGAAGCTAACTACAGAAAGCATACAGGTGTTTGAAAGAAATGCGTGAGTTCTGAATTACTTTCAAGCTTCTAGACCAAGGCTATATTTATAGCCTTGGTCGGGGCGCCTGGAAGGGTTCCGGGTGCCCTGGGGGGATAAATTTTATCCTCCAACGTTCAGATCGAGTTAAAGCTCGATCTAGTCAATTTTCAAGGTCCGGGCGCCCGGAAGGGCTCCGGGCGCCACGGAGGGCTCCGGGTGCCCCGGATTGCTACGGGCGCCCCGGATTGCTTCGGGCGCCCCGGAGCCCAAAGTCACCAAACGTTGACTTTTTCATCCGGGACCTCTTCTCTGGTTCAGTCCCGCCTCGGTCCGGTTCTTCCGCTCCGGATCCGGTCGTTTGGGTGATCTCGGCAATCCGGAAAAGGGCTCCACTGAACCCAACTTCCGGTCTTCTCGAGCGCACTTCCCTCCGGCTTCTCGTCCCTCGGAATTGCCGCATGTTTCCTTCTCGTCCGCCAGCGTACTCATCCGCAGTCTTCGTCCCTCGGTCGTCGACCTTCTCGCTAGCTGCGTCTCTTGCTCCCCGAGCAATCTTCCGCTCCGGCTTTCGTCCCTCGGAACCACCGCGCGCTTCCTTCTCGTCCGTAGCGCCTCGTCCCTCGGACGCACAGCGTGCCGTCCTTCTCGCTAGCTGCGTCTTCCGCTCGACTACCTGTGCTACTAAGCTCCTGCACACTTAGACACAAGGTTAAAAACACGCAGAACCTAACTTAACTTGTTGATTACACCAAAACAACCTTGGGGTTCCAACAATATGCTAGTTCACCAAGCAGATGATTTACTCCCTGTGGGTTACACGGATTCAGACTTCCAATCATATAGGGACAATAGTAAGTCTACATCAGGCTATGTGTTTACTTTAGAAGGTGGAGTCATTGCATGGAGGAGTGTTAAGCAGAAATGCGTTTCAAACTCAACCATGGAAGCTGAGTATGTGGTAGCCTCTGAGGCAGATAAAAAAGTTGTATGGCTTAGGAACTTCCTAATGGACTTAGATGTGATTCCTGGTTTGCCTAAAATCATCACAATTTATTGTGATAATAGCGGTGCAGTTGTAAACTCGAAGGAACCACAAGCCCATAAGGTGAGTATGTTGGATCGAGAAGCGCTAGAGGGGGGGGTGAATAGCACTCGTGGCTATTTCGTACGTATCGGAATCGAAAACAGCGTTAGAGTAATTAAAGCAGCGAAATTAAAGAACAAACAAACACAAGCAGAAGGACACAGAGATTTACTTCGTTCAGAGCCTAAGGCGACTCCTACTCGAAGGACCGCGATCCTTGATCGCTTCCGGTGGGCAACAACTATAAGCTCGTTAAAAGATTACAATTATGAGTACAATTAAAAGCTATAAGTATTATACCGACAACAAGAAATGCTAAATCTGAAGCTTCGGGTCGTCGGGCACTTGTAGCAGCACTTCGGAATGTCTTTTGGAGCAGCACGTTGATGAAAGATCACTTAGTATGCGTTGTACTGAAGTGCTGGTCGAAACCCCCGTATAAAGGGTATTCAAGGCGCCTTGAAGGCTGTTCAAGGCGCCTCCATCCTGCCTGGTCTTCCGCGTGGATCAAATCTGACCTGGTCGAATTTCATCCATTCAAGGCGCCTTAAACCTCACTCAAGGCGCCTTCCAAGGCACCTTCTGCCTCCTTCAAGGCGCCTCCAATGGTGCTTCGCAGCCAGCTCAGCTTTTGCACCCGAGGCGCCTCGGACACTGTTCATCCGAGGGAAAACTATCATATTTTGTACCTGCAAGATACGTTAGTCCCAAACACTATCCTGCAACACAAAGTTAGCACAATAAATATGATAAATGAAGTATAGATAGTCTCCGGACTGTCCGAGTCTGACTTCGGGTTTCCAACCAGAAACCCTAGGTCGACCCGATGCCTAGTGTTCCCTTTACGGGGAACGCGTCCTCACCTACTCCCCTCAGGAGAGATTACCTGATGCCAGTCCGGTCCTCCAGACCGACTGGACTTTCTGCCTAGGGTTACCACCCCCTAGGACCTAGGGTTACTGCCCCCTAGGACCTAAGGTTGCCCCCCCTTAGGATTTTCCTTCACCTAGGATTACGGCCCCCTAGGACCTAAGGTTACCCCCCCCCCCCTAGGATTTTCCTTCACCTAGGGTTACCGCCCCCTAGGACCTAAGGTTGCCCCCCCTTAGGATTTTCCTTCACCTAGGGTTACCACCCCCTAAGACCTAAGGTTACCCCCCTTAGGATTTTCCCTTGCCTAACCGCAGTTAGGACTTTCCTGAAACCTTATTTAACCACGTTAGATAACAAGGAATCTTAACTTTGAATCCCTTTGCCATTATCAAAACTGAGGTTCGATCGTCAGATGCTTACTGCACCAACAGAGTAAATATATAGAGTGCAAGTACTACCTGATACAAGACATCGTCAAGCGAGGAGAAGTTATTGTCACCAAAATTGCATCAGCAGATAACCTGGCAGATCCTTTCACTAAGGCCCTTCCGGTGAAAGTTTTTGATCGGCATGTGGAGGGGATGAGAATCAGATGTATAACAGCAGATATGACAGCTTAGTCTTTTAGTATAAGTGGGAGATTCTTAGAGTGTATACTAAAAGTCTAGCTTTTGTAAACATTTATTTTGAAATAAAGAATCACATTGGTCAAAAATGTCTACATTTATATGCTAAATATAGTTGTTCAATTAATTTATATTGTAGATAACATGATGTGTGGTGTCACACACAGAAAATCATGTTATCAATTCCTTATAAATTTTAAATAGTAGCTCACGACCGAGATGGAAAGGAACAAACCATCAAAACAGTCGTAGTGTAATTATGTATTAGTTTATCTTAACTATATAATTACACTAGTACACTCTAAAGTGTATTGAGTAGGACCATTTAAGATAAGTTTTTTTATACTGACTTAATAAAAGAATTAGACCTTAATTATTATGGAAGTGTGTGCTCTTAATCCTAATATAATAACAAACACATATATTTAGTATTTATTTCTTTGACTTATCAAAGGGTGAGATTTAGTTCGATAAATCAAAATGCCCGATAAGTTGAGAAATGATATTACTTATAGTGTGTGTTGTTGATTATAGAAGGAAACTATGTCCTAGTAATTTAGGTTGATAATGCCCCCAAGAGGAGCTCATAAGGATTATCATGTTAAACCCTGCAGGTAGACTTAGTCCGGCATGACGATAAGGTTGAGTTGTACTACTCTTAGACTAAGACATTAGTTAAAATGAGTTGTCAGTAACTCAATTAATTAGTGGACATCTGATATCTTAAACATAGGGAGATTAACACACTCATAATAAGGAGCACATAATGTAATTTGAGATTGATGTGGTAGTGCAATAATAACTCTCTAGTGGAATGAGTTATTATTGATGAACTTGAGTTGTGTGTTCGGGGTGAACACGGGATACTCGAGCTTGTCGGGAGGCCAAAACTAATTTCTCCTGTAGGTCCCTATCGTAGCCTCATTAATGCCTCAAATCCACTCATGAAAAGCCCATCTTGGTGTCAAAGAAGGGGCCAACCCATGGCTTGGTGACCAAGCCAAGGGGGTCGGCCATGTTCTCCTTAAGGTGGTCGGCCATATGCTTCATGAAGGGGTCGACCACATAATTCAAAGTATGAGAGATGTTTTGAATTTTTAAAATCTTCTCTTTGTAGGCATCTACAAGTTTTAAAAGAGAGATTTTAAAATTATAAAACTTTTCTTATTTGAATTAGGCCACATGGTTTAAAAGAAAGTTTTTAAAGTTTTAAAACTTTCCTTTTTTAACTATCCTCATGGTTTTTTAAAAGAGAATTTTAAATTTGAAACTTTTCTTTTTTGTAACCATGTTAAAAAAAGAAATTTTAGAAGAGATGTTTTAAATTTTAAAACTTGTTTTTAATTTTTAGAACTTTCCTTTTTTAAAACATCCACATTAGGAAATTAAAAGAGAGCTTGTAAAATTTTATAAGAGCTTTCCTTCATTGCTTATAAAAGTTTTACAAAATATTTTTCTCCCTCTTTATAGGGGTCGGCCACCCTTGCTTGGTGTCCAAGCAAGGGGCCGACCATTAAATCAATTAAGAGGAGAAAAAAAGAATTTAAAAGGAGGAAAGGAAAATAAGAGGAAGATTTTATTTTTTTGTAAAATCTTTTCTTATTTGTCTTGGGCAAGTATTATAAAAGAAGGGGAAGATATGCCTCATGATGGATCAATTCTTATTCTCTTGCTTGTGCTCTCTCTTGTGGCCGGCCCTCTCCCCTTTCCTTTCCCGTTACTCTCTTTTGTTCCTTGGTGGTGGTTGTGGCGAAACTTAGAGAAGGAGGAGGAGCTTTTGGGTGGTGTTCATCTTGGAGGTTCATCGCCCACACAACATCCAGGAGGAGGCGAGGAATACGACAGAAGATCAAGAGGTCGTTGCATACAAAGAAAGATATAACTAGTAATTATTTTCCGTATCATGCTAGCTTTTCTTTGTATGAATTCCAAACACAAGAGACATATGATTCTAGAGTTTCGAATTTGTGATTCGAGTTTGTGTTTTTTTGTTTTTCGAATTTGAGATTCGATTGTTCTTTTTGGTTAAACCTAGAGTTATATAAGGAAATTAAATATTAGATTTCTTTAAAAGGCTTTGTCTAGGTGGTGGTGGATGATCTCATACCCAAGAAGGACTAGTGTCTCGTTATGCAGTTCTGGAAGCCAATTTTAAAAATTAATAATTAATTGAATTTATAACATAGGTGGATTTGGATCAATAATATTAAGTATCGTTTGCGATCCAAATCTAAACCATTAAGAACAGATAAGTTAAATTTGGAATCAATAATGTTAAGTTCCGTTTGCGATTCCTAATTTAATTTCTAAATAACACAATAAGTTGTTTAGGAAAGATTCAATACTTGTACAAAATTTTTGTACAATGGAACCGATACGATCTTCCTAGGACCAACCAACAATTGGTACCAGAGCTAGGGTTTGCCTCTGTGTATTTGATTTTCAGTTTAATTATGCACATGTCATACATAGTTTAGGCAGGATAATAGTAGGATGTGCAAACTCTGTGGTTGCAGGCTCCAACTATTATGACTTACAGATATTGTGTGTGATTAGACCCTTGGACATGTCAAGGGCATTTTATTGTGTGTGCATGATTGTAATATTAAATACAGCAGGAGCTGTATTAGTTATTAGGATTTTACATTTTTGTTTCGATCTATATTATATGTACATTTCTTTGTGGAATATAGGATTGATATATGTAAAATTCTATTTTTGTCGCGGATCGTATCCTTGCAAGGCGTGGTACTATTGGAGGACCAAAAGCGCAACAGAAAAAGGAAGCTCGATGGACCCGACGACATGAACCCTAGGGCTGGCAGCACGCGAAGGACAGTGATGGAAAAGGTTATAATAGTTGGAAAATAATTTTCATATTTATTGCTTTTATTTACTGTGATGCATGTGATGTGTGTTTACTAGGTCAAAATTCCTCACCTTAAATAACTACGTGGGAGAAGGATTTTTTAATAAATTCCACGATCTCCATTACTGATTTGTAAGTGATGCAAACAAACTTGCGCGTTGGCTCTGAGTGCCGTCCTCCATATCGGATGAGTTTGTTTGTGGATCACTAGATCAAACTTCCATTTTTGGATGACTATAGGAAATTAATTAGGAGTGTGTGATCTTCATCATCGGAAGGGGCACAATCTTATTTAATGGACTAAGTATCAAGTAATGGTATACACTTAGACACGTCTAATAGTATCCTTCCCATTAGAGTCACTGCTATTATTTGTGTGACCGAAGGAAAACCAACTATTAATTTTATTTGTCATAAAGTTAGGTTGACAAGAATAAAATTAATGGGTAAAACCTCCTCTTACAAATGTTTGATTTTGTATATATCCACACTATCGTGGCATGCAAAATTCACGGTGATTTGAGGTGTTGGTTAATTCAAATAGTATTGTTTGAGGAATCAATATTATTCTAAATTTAGAGTCTTGACCAAAGTTTATTTTGTGATTCTTAGGATGACTTTCAACCCACTGGGCATTATACTGAAAGAGAACAAACTTACTGGTCCCAATTATATAGATTGGAAAAGAAACCTGGACATTGTCCTAACTGCTGAGGGCTATAAGTTTGTACTGTCAAAGGTTTGCCCTAATGTGCCTAATAGTGAATCTACCCAACAGGAGATTGAGAATCATAGGAAATGGATAAAGGCAGATGAGATGACGCGGTGTTACATTTTGACTTCAATGTCAAATGTGCTGCAACATCAGCATCAGGATTTACCAACAGCTTATGATATAATGAACAATCTCAAGGATCTCTTTGGTCACCAGGATCGAGCCTCTAGGCAAGAAGCTATGAGGAAATTAATGACATCCACCATGATAGAGGGGACTCTTGTAAGGGATCATATCCTAAAGATGATGACTTATTTGAACGAAACACAAATCCTTGGAGGAGAAATTGATGGAGAAACCCAGATCGATATGATTCTCCAAACGCTACCCAGAAGTTTTGAGCAATTCCGCCTGAACTATAATATGAATAAAAGGATGTATTCATTGGCGGAACTACTGACAGAACTTCAGGCAGCAGAAGAGCTATTTCGGCATAATTCTCAGATTCACTATGCTAAAAATAATTCTACTTCTAAGTTGAAAGGCAAGAAGAAGAAGAAACAGGTTGTCTCAGCAAAGAAGGTGAATAAACCTCAAGGTATAGGACCAAAAGCTGGAATGAAGAAGCCGAAGGGCAAGTGCTTCTTCTACAAGCACTCAGGACATTGGAAGGTAGACTGTCCTCGTAGGAAAGAGAACAATAAAGGTATATCTCATGCTCTAGTAGTTGAAACATGTTTAGCGGTGTTATCTACTAGCACCTGGTGTGTAGATACGGGAGCAACTGATCGTATCTGCAACTCTTTGCAGGGGTTCCAGGAAACCCAACAACTATTTGAAGGAGAGATAACCGTCTACATGGGCAATGCTACTAAGGTGGCGGCTGTTGCAGTGGGAGACGTCTACTTATCTTTTGATAGCAATAGAAGTTTGGCTTTAAGAAATTATCTTTATGTACCCAGTTTCAGAAAGAATTTAATTTCAGTTTCTAAACTGTATTTGGATGGATATTCTGTTTCTTTTAATAACAATGTGGTTATAAAGAGAAGTAGGGTTATTATCTGTTCTGGTGCATTGGTTGACAATTTATATACTTTAAATCCAATTTATTCCACAAAGCAATAAATGGAAATTAATAACACATTTTCTAATTCCAATAAGAGAAAGGAACCTTCAGAGATGAACCAAACATATCTTTGGCATCTAAGGCTTGGTTATATTAACTTAAGTAGGATTCAAAGACTTATAGCGGATGAACTCTACTTTCCAACCTATGAATTTTACTTGGAAGGTAAAATGACCAAGAGACCTTTTAAGGCCAAGAGGTATAGAGCCAAAGATGTGTTAGAACTGGTTCATTCTGATTTGTGTAGTCCTATGTCTATCCAGGCAAGAGGTGGGTTCGAATACTTTGTCTCCTTTATAGACGATTATTCGAGATACGGATACATTTACTTGATGCGCCGCAAGTCTGAGTGCTTTGATAAGTTCAAAGAGTACAAGGCTGATGTGGAGAAACGTCTTGGTAAAAGTATTAAGACACTACAGTCTGATTGTGGTGGCGAATACCTTTTAGGAGAGTTTAGGAATTACTTAACAGAGGTCGGGATTCAATGCCAGTTGTCCGCACCTGGTACACTCCAACAGAATGGTGTGGCAGAACGAAGGAATAGGACTCTTATGGAGATGACTAGATCGATGATGAATTATTCAGAATTACTAAATTCGTTTTGGGGATACGCTCTGGAAATAGCAACGCACATTCTGAACTTGGTACCTTCTAAATCAGTATTCTCTACTCCCACAGAATTATGGAATGTGCGAAAGTCATTCTAAGACATATTCAGATTTGGGATAGTCCAGCAAATGTGCTGAAAGCAGATGCTGATAAGTTAGAATCTTGTACAGAAGTTCGCGTGTTTGTGGGTTATCCTAGAGGAACGAAAGGTGGTTTATTTTATAGTCTTAAAAACCAGAAGGTCATTGTTAGCACCAATGCCCAGTTTTTAGAAGAAGACTATATAATGGGCCACAAGCCCAGAAGTAAAATTGTTCTAGAAGAAATGAGACAGGACACGTCTACTTCAGTACCAACACGTCTAGATAAAATTGTTACAAATGATGCACAGTTACAGACAGTGCCTCGTTGTAGTGGGAGGGTTGTTAGGCAACTTGAGAGATTTATGTTTTTGAAAGAGTCTTCGGACTTCATCTCGGGAAAACATGATCCCCAGACATATGACAAAGCACTCCAAGATAAAGATGCAGTATCTTGGCAAAAGGGAATGAATTCTGAAATAGAATCTATGTATTCTAATAAGGTCTGGGAACTTGTAGAACCACCAAATGGTGTAAAAGTTGTTGGGTGTAAGTGGATCTACAAAAGGAAAAGAGGAACAGACGGGAAGGTAGAAACCTTCAAAGCAAGGCTTGTTGCGAAAGGGTACACTCAGAAAGAGGGAATCGATTATGAGGAGATCTTTTCACCGGTAGCTATGCTTAAGTCTATTCAGATACTCTTATCCATTGTTGCTCATATGGATTATGAAGTTTGGCAAATGGATGTCAAGACATCTTTCCTTACCGAAAGTCTTGAAGAAAACATCCATATGAAGTAACCAAGGGGTTCATTGAAAAAGGCAAAGAACATCTAGTGTGCAAGCTCAATCGGTCCATTTATGGACTGAAGCAAGCTTCAAGATCTTGGAACATCCGATTTAATAAAGTAATCCAGTCATATAGATTTATTCAGTGTCCGAATGAGTCTTGTGTATACAAGAAGTGTAACGAAAACGTGGTGATATTTCTTGTACTATACGTAGATGACATTTTGTTAATTGACAATAATGTCAAGGTGTTATCGGACATAAGGATATGGTTGTCCAAACAATTCGATATGAAGAACTTAGGAGAATGTTCACACATTCTTGGGATCAAAGTCATAAGGGATCGCAAGAAAAGGATGTTGTGTCTATCTCAAGCTTCATATATAGATACAATTCTTGCTCGTTTTAGCATGCAAAACTCCAAGAAAGGTTTCTTACCCTTTAGGTATGGAGTAACTTTATCTAAAGAGATGTCTCCGAAGACATCAAAGGAGATGGAGGACATGAAAACAGTTCCTTATGCTTCGGTTGTGGGAAGCTTAATGTATGCAATGCTGTGTACGAGATTGGATATCTGTTTTACCGTGAGCATGGTTAGCAGATATCAAAGTAACTCTGGACAAGGACATTGGACTGCTGTAAAGCATATATTGAAGTACCTGAGAAGAACTAAAAATTATATGCTAGTTTACCAAACAGATGATTTACTCCCTATGGGTTACACGAATTCAGACTTCCAATCAAATAGGGAGAATAGTTAGTCTATATCAGGCTATGTGTTTACTTTAGGAGGTGGAGTCATTGCATGGAGGAGTGTTAAGTAGAAATGCGTTTCAGACTCAACCATGGAAGCTGAGTATGTGGCAGCCTCTGAGACAGTCAAAGAAGTTGTATGGATTAGAAACTTCCTAATGGACTTAGATGTGATTCCTGGTTTGCCCAAAATCATCACAATTTATTGTGATAATAGCGGTGTAGTTGTAAACTCGAAGGAACCACGAGCCCATAAGGCGAGTAAATATATAGAGTGCAAGTACTACCTGATACGAGACATCGTCAAGCGAGGAGAAGTTATTGTCACCAAGATTGCATCAGCAGATAACCTGGCAGATCCTTTCACTAAGGCCCTTCCGGTGAAAGCTTTTGATCGGCATGTGGAGGGGATGGGAATCAGATGTATGACAGCAGATATGACAGCTTAGTCTTTTAGTATAAGTGGGAGATTGTTAGAGTGTATATTAAAAGTCTAGCTTTTGTAAACATTTATTTTGAAATAAAGAGCCACATTGGTCAAAAATGTCTACATTTATATGCTAAATGTAGTTGTTTAATTAATTTATATTGTAGATAACATGGTGTGTGGTGTCACACACAGAAGATCATGTTATCAGTTCATTATAAATTATAAATAGTAGCTCACGACCGAGATGAAAAGGAACAAACCATCAAAACAGTCGTAGTGTAATTAGGTATTAGTTTATCTTAACTATATAATTACACTAGTACACTCTAAAGTGTATTGAGTAGGACCATTTAAGGTAAGTTTTTTTTATACTGACTTAATAAAAGAACTAAACCTTAATTATTATGGAAATGTGTGCTCTTATTCTAATATATTAACAAGCACATATATTTAGTATTTATTTCTTTGACTTATCAAAGGGTGAGATTTAGTTCGATAAATCAAAAGGCCCGATAAGTTGGGAAATGATATTACTTATAGTGTGTGTTGTTGAATATAGAAGGAAACTGTGTTCTAATAATCTAGGTTGATAATGCCCCCAAGAGGAGCTCATTAGGATTATCATGTTAAACCCTGCAAGTATACTTAGTCCGACATGACGATAAGGTTGAGTGGTACTACTCTTGGATTAAGACATTAATTAAAATGAGTTGTCAGTAACTCAATTAATTAGTGGACATCTGATATCTTAAACACAGGGAGATTAACACACTCATGATAAGGAGCCCATAATGTAATTTGGGATTGGTGTGGTAGTGCAATAATAACTCTCTAGTGGAATGAGTTATTATTGATGAACTTGAGTTGTGTGTTCGGGGTGAACACGGGATACTCGAGCTCGTTGGGAGGCCAAAACCAATTTCTCCTGTAGGTCCCTATCGTAGCCTCATTAATGCCTCAAATCCACTCATAAAAAGTCCATCTTGGTATCCAAGAAGAGGCCAACCCATGGCTTGGTCAGGGGCCGACCATGTTCTCCTTAAGGTGGTCGGTCATATGCCTCATGAAGGGGCCGACCACATAATTCAAAGTATGAGGGGTGTTTTGAATTTTTAAAATCTTCTCTTTGTAGACATCTTCAAGTTTTAAAAGAGAGATTTTAAAATTATAAAACTTTTCTTATTTGAATTAGGCCACATGGTTTAAAAGAAATTTTTTAAAATTTTGAAACTTTTCTTTTTTAACCATTCTCATGGTTTTTAAAAAGAGAGTTTTAAATTTGAAATTTTCCTTTTTTGTAACCATGTTAAAAAAGGAAATTTTAGAAGAGATGTTTTAAATTTTAAAACTTGGTTTTAATTATTAGAGCTTTCCTTTTTTAAAACATCCACATTAGGAAATTAAAAGAGAGCTTATAAAATTTTATAAGAGCTTTTCTTCTTTACTTATAAAATTTTTACAGAATATTTTTCTCCCTCTTTATAGGGGTTGACCACCCTTGCTTGGTGTCTAAGCAAGGGGTCAGCCATTAAATCAATTAAGAGGAGAAAAAATGAATTAAAAAGGAGGAAAGGAAAACAAGAGGAAAATTTTATTTTTTTGTAAAAATCTTTCCTTATTTGTCTTGGACAAGCATTATAAAAGAAGAGGAGGAGAGGTCTCATGATAGATCAATTCTTATTCTCTTGCTTGTGCTCTCTCTTGTGGTCGGCCCTCTCCCCTTTCCTTTCCCCTTGCTCTCTTTTGTTCTGTGGTGGTGGTTGTGGCCGAAACTTAGAGAAGGAGGAGGAGCTTTTGGGTGGTGTTCATCTTGGAGGTTCGTCGCCCATACGACGTCCAGGAGGAGGCGAGAAATACGGCAGAAGATCAAGAGGTCGTTGCATACAAAGAAATGTATAACTAGAAATTATTTTCCGCATCATGCTAGTTTTTCTTTGTATGAATTCCAAACACAAGAGGCATATGATTGTAGAGTTTCGAATTTGTTATTTGAGTTTGTGTTTTTTTTATTTTTCGAATTTGTGATTCGATTGTACTTTTTAATTAAACCTAGAGTTATATAAGGAAATTAAATATTAGATTTCTTTAAAAGGCTTTGTCTAGGCGGTGGCGGATGATCACATACCCAAGAAGGGCTACTGCCTCGTCATGTAGTCCTGGAAGCCAATTTTAGAAATTAATATTTAATTGAATTTATAACATAGGTGGATTTGGATCAATAATGTTAAGCATCCTTTGCGATCCAAATCTAAACCATTAAGAATAGATAAGTTAAATTTGGAATCAATAATGTTAAATTCAGTTTGCGATTCCTAATTTAATTTCTAAAGAACACAATAGGTTGTTTAGGAAAGGTTCGACAGTTGTACAAAATTTTTATACAGTGGAATCGGTACAATCTTCCTAGGACCAACCAACAAGATCTTAGGGATGTAACATATGTCTTAGGTATTAGAATATACCGAGATAGAAAAAGCAAGTTACTAGGGTTGAGTCAAGGTACAATAATTGACAAAATACTGAATATATTCAGTATGCAGGACTCTAAGAGAGGATATTTACTAGTGTCACATGATGTACATCTCTCCAAGGTTCCAAAGACACAAGCGGAGAGAAGTAGAATGGGCAAGATATCAAATGATTCGACTATAGAATGTATGTTATGTTATGCACTCGACCAGATGTCTCGTATGTTTTAAGCATAACGAGTAGATATCAATCAGATCCTGGAGATGGTCATTAGACTGCGGTAAAGACTATCCTCAAGTATCTTAAAAGAACAAAGAACATGTTCTTAGTTTTCCGATGAGATGAAGAATTGGTCGTTAGAGGATATATTGACGCCAGTTTTCAGACAGATCGGGATGATCTGAAGTCACAACAAGATTATGTGTTTTTTTTAATGGTGCGACTATTTGCTAGAGGAGTTCCAAGCAAGCGACAGTTGTAGATTCAACAGTTGAGTCGAAATACATAGTAGGTTCGAAGGCAGCAAATGAAGTTGTGTAGATCAAGAACTTTATAACGGAGCTTGAAGTGGTTCCTAGCATTGTTGATATAGTTGTGCTATACTATGACAATAATGCGGCCATAGAACAAGCACATGGGCCAAAGTTTCACTAACGATCCAAACATGTACCGAGGAAGTATCACCTCCTCAGAGAGATTGTTTAGAGAAGTGACATGTTGGTTAGCAGAGTAGATATTAACAAGAACATCGTAGACACACTCATAAGGGGCTTACCTCTACAGAAACATGAGACCCATGTGAAGAGTCTAGGACTGAGAGTCTATAATATTTGACAATAGTGCAAGTGAGAGATTGTTAGCGCGTGTACTTATGTGCCAAGAAACTCTTGTGAATTTGTAGATAATTATTTCAGAAAGACAAGTATTTATCATTAATTATTTGTTTTTCTATACATATATGATTAATGATAAAATTCCACAGATTAATGTATATATTAATCTGAAATAGTTTTTGATCGGATAGATATCTAAAGGGGCATGGATATCTAGATCAATGCTGAGTATAACTAGGTCGAGAGAGACTAAGGGATGAATATTCAAGTTGTACTTGGGGGTGCCTTGAGTTTAGAGGTACACTAGACACGATCCGATTAAGAGGAGACCACATATTAAGCATCATTGGTCATTTTTTTTATGAACGAGTATAACTAATCTTTTAACTTAAGACTTTCATTTATTCGATGCGTGAAGTTATGTACTTTGACACCATTAAAAGTAGTCTTTAATTGGATGTGATTAATAAGTAGTTGGGTGTATGACAAAGCGTAGAGAGAATAGTGTTGAGTCAATAGAAGATTCATCGTTCTTTTGGATTAGGAGTTAACATCTTGACCGCTTGATAAAGATATTAGTGACTCGAAATTCATAGCCATGGGAGGATGTTTAATCATTCAAGAGGAGTCTATTATATCTTGGAAATCAAGTAAAATAGTTAATTTGGTAGTGATCTATAATGTACCGAATTAATTAGGATGTAGGCTTAGATGAAGAGATTGAATTACATAATAATTGATTCATGGTGGTTTATAGTTTAAGACTAATATTAATTTTATCACGTTGGGTAACTAAAAACTATTGTTAGATGATTACCTTAGTTTGTATATGGATTTACACTATCGTCGTGTATAAAATCTAGATGACCGCGTGCATAGTACGTAGACATGAACATTATCTATAATTGATTATTTCAATGGATACTAAAATTAATCAATTTATTATTTAAAAATATGAATTAATTGGATTATTAATTAATTCTAAAATATTGGAAGTTAATATGGGTTAAGATCAAATATGGTTTTATTTGATTCAAAGAAGAGGGAATAGAGAATTTGAATAAATACGATCATGATGATTCTTAGAAAATTTAAAGTCATAACTTTCATCTTCCTAATTAATAGAAGATATCATTCTACTTAAAAAAAGGACAGCCTGGTGCACGAAGTTCCCGCTATGCGGGGTCTGGGGAAGGATTCATTGTACACAGTCTTACCCTACTTTTTGCAAGAGGTTGTTTCTAGGATTAGAACATGTAACATTTTGGTCACAAAGTAATAACTTTACCGTTGCGTCAAGGCTCCCCTTCAAATATAATTCTACTTAAATTAAGAACTAATGGAGACCTTAACTCTTCATTTTTCTTGGAGACTATAAATACCCACCCTTGGAAAGGTTGGGAAATAAGCTTTTTTCACTTCTCTCCTTCCATCAAAAGAGATTTATAGTGCTTCCAATAGGTTTTTTCGAACCAAGAGACTAGTACATAACGGATCATATCAAGTTCGTGATCTAATGCGCGTGGATACTGCTAGAGGATTCACACGTGAGACTCTTATTTGTTTGTGATATCATTTACTCAATGTTATTTGATTTAAAACTATATGTACTATGAACAGATCCATAATTCAAGAGAAAAATCTTAATATTAATATGTATTTCACTGCACTCCGATTCTAACTGCCACAACCCAAACGACGCGATAAAATTTATTATGCTCAAGGTGGCAAAAGGCGATTCGCTCATCCCCAGCATCTCCACCAACCCGTCCCAGGCCAATACAGAGGAGGTAAATCATAGGTGGTTACTAGCCTTTAGAATAGTTACTAAGGCATGAGGGAGACATTTACGTCTGCTATGCCAAGATTCGAACCTCAGATCTCATGGTGGCAACACCTCATGCTCTGGCCACTAGAGCGTCCCAAGGGGACAAATTTATTGGATGCTCAAAGATAGATATGCTACCTTAGTGGCCCCCCTAGTGTCGGCCCCGTGGATATGGAGAGAGGTTTATGCAGGTACACAGGCCATAGACGCATGATGGGATGAACCTCAGGTTGTCAATTCCTGAGAATCGAATTCTATCTATTATGCCAGATATATCATATGTTTATCGTCTACGCTACGTCCCGGGGCAACATGATTGTTGGATGCTCAAGATAGTGTTGTTGGATACTCTACAACATGATGGTCTTACCGACACCACCCATTTCGTAGATGCCTATGAGTTTGCTTTCTCCACCATCGATGTAGCCCACAATGTCCTCCCCATACGAGTCAATCCCAACAGGCGGTCGTTGTGAGATCGAAAGCATCACGGTGGATTCCGGAGGCCCAACCGTGGCAATCGGATCCAGTGCGCGCACCAGATCAGCTCATCAATTCGTTAACCTTGTGAGCTTCTTCGCCACTCTCCAGATGATGGAGCCGCAGTTTGATGACTCTCTGATGGGAACTTGGTCTCCTACTTGCAGTGTTTGACTGGGAGTGTTTTCTTCGTCCTCTAGATTTGTTTTTCCTCTCTTTTATAGATAAAAAGCAGTAGTAGTTTGTATTGATTAAAACACAAAGCGTGGCAATTGAATTGGCGTGTAAAAGGCAAAAAGGTATGGGAGATTGATACTCACCGATGCTTTGGAAATCCTGGTTGATGTCAGCCACTTGGCCTTCCAAGTCCTCCACCTCCCGTAGCCACTGGCTCACTTCGTTGGTCGGAAATTTCCCTTCACGCTCCGCCTCATTGATCCAGCCAGACCCCTAGCAGATGAAAGTATTGTGACCAAGAAAATGACTGAAATTTTCTCTACTTTAAGGGTTTGGCACCAAGCTGCTTCTGGAATTTGCGGCAACATATCAGATCAAATAATACTACAGAAAAAAATATGCTATATATAGTGTTCTTCAGCTGCAAAACACCTAAAAGATCTCACATTTTAGGTTGCCAAGATAAAATTGTGGCTTGCAATGATTTACAGATATAAATCTCACAACAAGAGTCGAGTAACACATGTTTGAGGGTGTTCATAGTCATGAATGACCCACCCCCTCCAAAATGCTGAAAGCAGTGCTACAAAGTTGCTCGACGATTTCGTAATATCCTCCTTGTAGCATAAACTTTGCTCTTGTGTCTAACAAAATGGATCTCAGCTCAGCAATATCGTGATAAACTATGCTGAGAGCAGTCTTACAAAGTTGCTAGCTCTCAACAAAAAATATGCTGAGATCTCCCTCCACCTATGCGCCTTCTCCATAATGCTCCTCTTGCCCAATGCTATTACGAGCAAGGAGACAACATCGAACTGGCCTGAAGATGCCATAATTCACTTCCAGCTTCCTCGACGCCAACATAAGAAGTCCACAGTCCACTTCCGTGTTTCTCCCAAACCTTGTCTCTCCTTTCGATTATGTCGCTCAGCAAAGCAGTTTTGTTGAGCGAGTTCGACCAATATAGGAACTGGCCTTTACGGGTAATTATCTACAAATTTAAAATTTATTTTCGGGTAATTATCTACAAAGTTTTTTATCTACAATTTGATGTACTTAATTCCAATTTTAATTTTATATAAAATTTATTGCGTGGAATAATTGAATGAATATAATATCAAAAAAAACTAATCAGAAGAAAATAAGTTCGTTGATACAAAAGTAAGAACGATAACACAAAAACATTATGAAAGGAAAAAAAAAACATAATTGATATTGAAAACTAAATAGATCAATCTTCATCGTCAGGAACTAAATTAAAGAAGATAAAATAGCAAACACCTTCATGCTCCAAATGCCCAAGTTTCTTCGTGAAATTAGTCTTCAATCTGAGCCGAGACGAGAGATTCAACTTGTCTTTAAAGTTGTTAACAGACACAATAATCGAGCTAGTCAAGTTGATTCCTGTCGAGGATACAAACGGTAACGAGATTATATACAATTTTGGCTACTTTATAAAAGACTAATCATTTTTAAATATTCATTCTGAGACAGAGTAGATAATAAATAATTTGGTAAGCAAATGTATATCAGAAATGGATATTACCTAAACAAAGTGGTGAGGGAATCTCTATTGCTGTTGTCATCCCAATCCAAGCTGTCCCACCAAGTTTGATCACCTATAATCTCTTTTAATCCACTCCTCAATATTCCAGTCCCAAATGGTAATTTTTTTAGCCTGGGGCAATGGCACACATTTATGTTCTTCAAGTTGGGAAAATGGAGTGGTTGATGTGAAATGCGATGCAGGTTATTCATTTGAAACAAAATCAACATCTTGATGCCAAAGCTTGAATTGAAGTTCCCAACATTACTGATTAGTTCCTCCATTTCCCAACAATTTGATATGCGTAGAAAATCAAGGCAAGGCAATTGCAGAACCCAAGAAACATCCTTCAACATGTAGCAATCAGAAATGTATAGGTCGTGAAGATTGTTGAACCCAACCCCATTCCATCGAATGTTTTTCAATTTTCCTAGTCTTCTAAAATAGAGAGTTTTCAAACATCCGAAACTTGATTCACAGTCCACACCTGCATTTATTGCTAATTCGTCTCCCGGGACATCTAAAATAGTTAGACACTCAAGGTTGTCACTTATTCTATGACTCCATTTTAAAGTGCCCAGATTGTGAACTGAAAATTTTGAACTTTCCGATCCACTCACAGTGAGGTTCCATACGGAGACATTTGGTAACATGTTCAATATTTCAAAGTTAGCAGGATTAATGGTAATTCCTAGACTTATTTTGTGGTGTTCTTCTCTTAAACATTTCAGCTCATTCAACCACGAGTCACATACAGGAAAATATCCTCCTATATCCAGCCACTTGAGCATTGATAAATTGGACATTATCTCATTGGGTATAGTCTTAATTCTAGTATTCCTGAGGAGCAAATACTCTAATTTTTTTAGGCAACCAAACTCGAGCGGCAGACTTTTAATATCAGTGGAGGACAAGTTTAAATATTGAAGCTTAGTTAAGCTACCGATCTCCTTTGGAAGCTCTTCTATACCAAAATTGAGAGAGAGATTCAAGCATGTTAAAAGAGGCATGTTTGTGAGCAAAGTCGGAGGAATCTCTGACAGATGGTTGCCATGGAGAATCAAAATACAAAGTTTTGAAAAAGTGGAAGCTTCATAGTCTTGTAAAGATGTAATATTATTCCTCATGAATGATGCTCGCTCTGCTTCTTGCCACTCCTCTTGACTAGGCAGATGGCTCAATTCAATTCCAGCTTTTACAATCCATTTCCTTCCATTTCCCTTCAACTCAGAGACCATCAATAGTACCATGTCTCGGATGCTGTTAGGCATCTTTACATGTTCAGCTTTGTAATAACTCTGCCGTCTAGAGTCCTCTAGCAAGGATGCAGCTATGAGAGTTTCCAAATAGTAGCATCCTTTGTGGAAAGCTTCATTGATTACATTAAAGTCATTGATTATGCCGCAACCAATCCAACACGGTATCAACTCATCAAATTTGTGGATGTCATAATCTTTAGGCCACAAAACGCAACACAAAAGACATTCTCTTATCAAGTCATTTTCTAAACTGTCGTAACTCGACTTGAAGGATTTATACATAGGGAGTGATTCTTCTGGAAGACCAATGGGTGTCGACACATGTTTATCCCTTATTTGATGGAGAGCTTCCTTCCAAGCTTCCCAAGACCTTTTCCCTGACATAGCCCGGGCGACGGTGACAAGAGCGAGCGGAAGACCTGCACATTCTTTAGCAAGTTCTTCAGCAAGGAACTTAATTCCAGCATCTGAGCTGAGAACATCCCCATCACTGTTCTGCTCAAAGAGTTGCCATGCTTGATCTGGATTCAGACATTCGACTTTGATCTTCTTTTCTGCATTCATTTGTTCACACTTTGCCTTGTCGCGGGTTGTGAACACCACTACTTTGCGCGGCTGCTTCTGCTGCTGCTGCTGCTGGCTTTGCTCAGTGGCCGAGTGTGTCATCCCCAACAGTTGAAGATCCAGATGTTCCCAAATGTCATCAAGAAGCAGCAAACAGGCCTTGTTCTTCAAATAGCTAAACAGCTTATCACCACAAGTTTGTTCATCGTCACTCTCCTTCAGTGTCTTCAGTCCTAGACCCATAGCAATATCCATCTGGAGCCTTTTCAATTGACAGTTTTGGGAGGCCACAACCCAAATGACACGATCAAATATGGTATCCTCAAGAAGATAGTGCTGTTGGATGCTCATCAGAATGGTGGTCTTACCGACACCACCCATTCCGTAGATGCCTATGGTGTTGCCTTCTCCACCATCGATGTAGCCCACAATGTCATTCAAATACGAATCAATCCCAACAGGTGGTAGGTGTGGGATGGGAAGCCTCGTGGTGAATCTCCGAGGCCGAAATCTGGCAATCGGAACCGGTGCACCAGTTAGGCTCATCAATTCATTAGCCTCGATGAGTTTCTTAGCCATTCTTAGAATGATGGAATAGAAGTTCGAAGACTCTGCTTGCTGTGTTTGACTCGACGTGCCGCCAGCTCGATTGAAGCAATGACAACTGAAGCAACCTATCGAAACAAAGTAGTAGTAGACGGAAACAACAAGTTTTTTTTTTCTCTCTTATAGATAAAAGCAGTAGTAGCTCGTATGGATCAAAACATACACAAAGACTTGCAATTGAATTGTCGTGAAAAGGGAAAAAGGTATATAGGGGAGAATACTCACTCATGCTTTGGAAATCCTGCTTGATAGCGGCCACTTGGCCTTCCAATTCCTCCATCTCACGCAACCACTGGATCCATTCGTCGATCGGAATTTCCCCCTCGCGCTCCATCAGGTCGATCTGGTACTTGATGTCGTCCCTTTTGCCTCTCAATCTTGCCATTTCCTTTTCCAATTTCTGGATGCCAGATTTTGGCCTGACCAGTAATTTCAGCGATGTCCGCAGCTCGCTCAGGCATCTGTTGACGTCAATGTTGATGTTTATGTTGATGCACGCCATGGACGAGGAGAAGGCAGCTAGCAACAAGAGATTTGCTTCTTTTGCAGAGCAAGAGTAAGGGAAGCGAAGTAAAACATAGATGAAGAAACTAGCTAGGTCAAGAGATTTGGGGTTAAAACTTTATCAAAAACAACAACAACAAAAAAAAAAAATATATATTAAAACTTTATTTGGGGGCAAAAAGGTAAAATTGATTCAAAACTTTGTCATTAAAAACACTATTCTTGGTCAAATATGCCATGTGATTGCATAGCGGTTTACAGCACAGCAAAAGCAAAAGCAAAAGCAAAAGCAAAAGCAAAGTATAAAGGTAAATTTATATGCAGTTTCTATTGATAAACAAATCTTTGCATGCAGTCCCCATCCATTAAAATCATTGTTTTCACTCTCCAGTTAAGCATCTTTATCACATTGTCCATGATATTTTTAGGTACAAAAAATCTAAAAATCAGTATAAATCCTCTTAAATTGAGTATATTAACTTAAAATCTAGTATATTTTCTATCAAATTGAGTACGATTCTAAACCCTAAACCCTAAACCCTAAACCCTAACCCTAAACACTAAACCCTAACCCTAAACCCTAAACCCTAACCCTAAACCCTAAACCCTAAACCCTAACCCTAAACCCTAAACCCTAAACCCTAAAAAATAAGAGAAATAATTTTGATAGAAAATATACTCGATTTTTAATATAAAGTACTGACTTTAAGAAAAATTATACTTATTTTTGGACTTTTTGTACTCAATTTTGAAATTTTTGTACTAAAAAAATTTGAGGGGCAATTTAGGTATCAATATTTGCATGAGAGAGTTGAAACAAGTAATACTTTGCATGCAGGGAATGAAAATAAAATTTTTTAGACATGGGGATTACATGTAAAGTTAACATTATGATTAGAAAATTTTCTCTAATTTACCGAAAGTATAACCGTAGTATTATGTTCTGACTACGAATTAAAAACCACTACTCTTGTTCACACATGTCTGTTTATTACATCCACGCTCTGACATTTTGATTCTTTTTATTTTATTTGTTACTTATCTTAAAATAATTCCTCCTCCTTTTTCGGGCTCCTAAAATGATACTTGTATTTCAAAATGTTTCTTAAATTCATCCCTGAAGAGGGAAGGAACAGTGCAAGTGAGGGCTCTCACGGCATATTTATCATGCATTCATTTTCATCTAAATCAGATGATGTTATAACAATTATAAAATTATAGTTATTATAAATTATAATAATTACAATTTTATAATTGATACAATTATAAAAATTAATTTTAACAAATCATAACTTTTAATTTGAGATAAATCATGAAACACACAATATATTAAATCAAAGTTTGTTCAGAGATCTTCGATTTGATATATTATGTGTCTCATGATTCAACTAGAGTCAAAAGTTATAATCTCTCAAAACTTATTCAGCATACACATTATAATAGCTATGAAATCATAATTACTATAATTGTGTGACAATTCAATTGTAGCAACTACAAAATTATAACTGCTATAGTTATAAGTTTAACTTTGAAAAAACATAACTTTTGACTCGGGATGAATTACAGGACGCATAATATATCAAATCAAAACTCGTTTAAGATCTTTAATTTGATATATTGTGTGTCGCATGATTACATCAGAGTTAAAAGTTATGATCACTCAAAGTTTATCCAATATACACATTGTAGTACTTATAAAATTGTAATTACTACAATTGTATAACACAATATGTATTTAAAGATGTCTCTGAAAATGAACATGAATTTGCTTGAATTTATAAGATTCAATTCCATCACCATGATACAAGGAGTTTTTTTTTTATGGTTGTCCAGAAGTTTTGAAAAATTTAAATTTTTTGAATCTTATGTTTATAAATTTATTGAAATAAAATTTTATCATTGTATCTATAAAGATAAAAAAAAAACTTTTGAAATTTAGAGAAATTCTTATTTTGTTTTGAAGTTTTATATTATTTTTAAAAATATCATTTAGATTTTTTAAAAAAATACTTTTTGAATATTTTTAAATTCTCATTGCTTCATGTTTGTTAGCTCTCTTGATGCATCTAAAGAATAATTATAAGTAAATCGCAGTTGTTACATTATTTTTTTTATTAAATAAAATAATACTATTTAAGTAAAGAGAAAAGAATATATAAATTTTTTATAAATATTTTTATTGGATTTTATTTCTTATTCGGTGGACTTGTATATAATTTATAACATACGGATTTGTAGCCGATAAAAGTAATCTATAAGTTTGGACTTTTAAAATAGAAGTCAAGGAATAATCGGCGGAAGAAAGGCTATTAAATCCTTAACTTCAAACTTTGAAGATGGAGTCGAGAGATAAGCTATCCACTTTGCTGTGGTAGAAGGGAAATACTACGATAAGACAGTCAAGGCTAGCTGGACGATCAACTATCTCCCCTCAAGCCCTTAGTTAACTCTTCAGTGGGATCCTCTCAAGCCCTCCGTTAGTATAAAATATAGCACACAAATAATAATTAAATAATAAGATTATTGGAGAAAATCATCTTTTAGAATTTTTAGAAATTTTTAGGATTTTTTTAAGATTTAAACAAAGTTTGTATGACTCGTTTTGACGGGATGAATCGGTGGGGCTAAGCGGAGCCTGTTTAGAATATCCATTTAAATGAGAGTTGATTTGGGATTTAACTTAAGGTTTAATTAACTTAAACCTAGGTTTTATTTTTCTTTTTATTTTCTTTCCTTTCTCCGCTCGATCCTTCTTCTTCCTCCTCTCGCGTCTCGGTTCGATGTCACCGATGTCGAGTTCTCCCGATCACGCCACGCCATGCAACGCCACCGGATCAACGCGAGCACCAGCGACGTTGCTCCTTCGCCTCCGGCCAGCCATCTCTATCCTTTCACTGTGCCCGATCCATGCCCTAACTGCCTCTCTTGGATCCCGATTGCGCTGACATCTTTTCCGAGCAAGAGTTCTCCCGATCTGGTCGATGCCATCTTGACGCAACCGATCCCCACAGTGACCCGTACCAGTGTGGGAGACAATCCTATTAGCTTGATGATACCAATCGTCTCCTTCTCCAATCGCCTCTTCTCACCGGATCTTGGACCAGGGGGGTTCGACTGCACCTCATCTCTCTTTGCCGGAGCGTTTCTTGAAGTTGTGCCCTAGATTTGGGAAGCGCCGCCAGCGTCCTTCACCCGAGTCCTAGCTTCCCTCTTCTTGATCCGTGATCCTGTCCGAACCAGGGGTCAACGAACGCTGGGGACGTGGCGCTCCCTGCTGAATCCTCGAGTGCTCCGGCGAACCTGCAACAAAACCGAGCCGGGAGGGGTGTCCCGGCGACGGCCCTCCGACGCTCAAGTCAGGCGAGGGAATAGATGAAGGAAGTGGCTCCAAGATGAAGACTCGTGTACCTCCGGTGAAGAAATGGAGACCTTATATAGACCTCTCGAAGGAGCCTGGGCGCGCCAATCAAAGCAATCACCTGCTTTCGACCATGCCCAGGTATGGGTCTGTCAGAAGAGCATCCATAAGACCATACTGCTACTGTATCAACCTTCCCGTGACGTGATGGTGGGGCCTTTAATAGTGCTATCTGGCGTACAGTCTAATCGCCATGCCTTTGCTGACATACCATATCCCATCATCATGCCTTTGCTGACATACCATATCCCATCATCATGCCTTTTCTGACATATCATATCCCGAGCTGAGCGAATAGGCCTCTCGGCTAACCACTGTTCCCTCGCCACTATTCCGGCCGAGCGGACACCCCCGCTCGGCCGTTCTGTCCTTGGCCGAGCGGACACCTCCGCTCGGCCACTCGGCTCCGGTTATACTATGGCGTCGGAAACCCAAACCTTTGGCTGGGTAATCTCTGGTTCCGCTCGGACGGGACCCCATCTGTGGGCCCTCCATTCTTGCTGCCGGATCACTTGCCTCCCCTTCAAGTCTAGTCGAAGGAGGCAGTGAGTTCGACTGACTGGACTATGTGTCCGAGCGGGCGGTCTTCGCCTTACCGTCGCTTATAATATCCCTTGAGCCGTCCGGCCTTTATGCCAAAATAAGCCGCTCGGCTCTTCGTTTTGGATGCCTTGGCGCTCAACGTGGATGTTTGCTTGTCTAAATCTTCTCGAAAATCACGCAAATCCTTTTCATTAAGTCGAAGCATGCGCGGTATGGGCGCATTAATTGCGCCTGGTGACAGAGTGCCACGTGGCTCTTCTCGCGTGGCGGTGATGATCCGTACGATGGGACGCGATTGCTTTGAAATGGACGGTTAGATGATGACCTCGTCCCTCGTGACCTGCATCCGACAGACGAGGTTGACCAGCCTCGTTCGCATAAAGCCTTCGTCTCCGCCCTTACGCCGCATTTCTCTGTTTCATCGCTCATCCTCCGTCGAAGGTGCCCGCGGCTGCTTCATTCCGGTTGTCCTAGCTCTCGCCTCTTGGTGGTTTTCGGCTTTCTGGTGATCTTCTCCGTTCACCTTTCCTCAGTAAGCCTCTCCCTTCCTTTCGTTCGGCCTTTCCCTTTCGCGTGGAACTCCTTTCGTTCCCTTGCTTGCGAACTCTTATCTGTCTTCCGTTTCCGAGTTTCCTTCGGCTTCCTTCTTTCTTTTTCTTGATACTTCAGTCGTGGCAAGTACTTCCGTACCCACTATGGATGTTCATGGCCCTTGGTATATGACCATGGAGAGTCGGTTTGATGAAGAGGGCGCTCGGCGTCTTGTTCGGACGTATGGGATCCCTGATGACCATGAAATAGTTATAGCCGACCCGGCCGACCGGCCCCATAACCCGCCGATCGGTACCATTTGTTTTTTTCTGGACCAATTCCAGGACGGTCTTAGATTTCCTACCCATCCCTTTATTTTGGAGGTTTGTAATTATTTCCGCATCCCGCTCGGCCAACTTGTGTCGAACTCCTTTAGGTTGCTGAGCGGGGTGGTTGTCCTCTTTAAGCTGCACAGTATCCCACTTGACCCCAAAATATTCCACTTCTTCTTCTACCCCAAACAATCCGAGTTGGGCACTTTTATTTTCCAAAGTAAAATAGGCTTCAGATTTTTTGATAATATGCCGACCTCTAACAAGCACTGGATGGAGTTCTTCTTCTACATACGACTTCCCGAGCGGCCAGCATTCAGAACCAAATGACAGACCGCTGTGCCGACCCAGCCGAAGCTCGGCAAATTCAGAAGCAATCCGGCCTACCTTCATGCGGCGAACTGGTTGTCCGGTCAGCGGTACAAAATCGACCAGTTGCTTCTCAAGGGGGTGTTGTACATCTTCGGATTATCTCCCGTTCGGGCCAATCTCCCCTACCGCATGAGTAAGGACTTTTTACTCTCTTCGCCTTTTTTGTCTAACTGATTTTAATTTCTTCCATTGCAGCTGAAGTCATGTTGCGCTCCAAGGCCACCGATCATCTGAAGTTGAAGGTCGTGGAAATTGAGGCGGCGACCAAAAAAGAACTCGCCGAGCGGGGTCTTATCCCCAGCTGCCCGGCAGCTACAGGAGAGGGGGGGACGCAGTCCGCTCCTGAAATAGAAGTTACCCCATCCGCTTCAACGGAAGTTGAGGCGGATCCTGTTTCCTCTACCCCAGCCGAGCTGGGAGTCCCCCAGGTTGGGGATCCCCCACTGGAAGTTCGGCGAAAATGTCGAAGAGATTCCAGCCTTCCGCCGACCCAAGAGGGCGGACCACAGGCGCCGATCGGGGTAGCTTCGCCAGATCGCACGCCGTCGCAGATCGGGACTCCAGTGGCCTCGCCCACCGCACAGCCCTCTGGCTCTCCTCCGCGAACTCGTCGTCGCTTACGACGGTTGGGCGAAACCTCTACCATAGGGGAGTCCTCGGGCCAGGCGAGTGCGGTTGAGGAAACGCAGGCCGGCCACCCGACCATCAAGACTACCCTTCGATTTCCATCGGAGGAATATTTACTGTCCGCCGATCGGCCATCAAGCCCCGTTCATGAAATAACCCTGACAGGTCCGCTCGCCAAGCTCTTCGAGGACGCCCAGATTCAAGTGGCCCTCATGACGCCCAAGCAGCTCGGCGATAACAACATGCAGCAGGCCACTCAGGTAAATTCATTTTTCTTTCTGTGCCATGCTACTGTCCGGTTCCTCATTTTATTATTTCCCTTACAGCGCCGGGCTGAGCAAATCGCCACTAGCCATCGGCTAGCCGAGCTGGAGGATCTCCTGGAGAAACTCCAAGTGTCGGGGGGTCCATCGGCCGAGCGGGAGAAACAAACCCTCGAGGCCGAACAGAAGAAGTCCGCCGACCTGTCTACAGAGGTGGCTCGGCTAGAGGGCCAAGTCAAGAAGCGCGAAGCGGATGCCAAACGCGCTACTGCTCGGAAGAAGCGAGCGATAGCTGATCTGGACAAGATGAAAGTAGACGTTCGTGCGCTAGATCAGCGATCCAAGGATCTGGAGGCCCAGCTGAACGCCGAGCGGGAAGACCGTTCGGCAGAACGCACAAAGGCTGAAATGGACTTGAAGGCAGTCCAAGATTCCTTAACCGCTTCCCGGGCGGTACTCAAAAAATATAAGGAGGGAGAGCCGAGCCGCCTAGTAACAGCGCGCCAAGACTACCTCCGCTCGGAACGATTTGGCGCAAAATTCGGCGGCAACGTCTCATCAACTTTCGCCGAGGCGGTCAAGGTCACCATGGCGTACTTGAAGAAGGGTGGCCACCTTCCTGTGGGAATGCACATTCCTGCCTCCGACCTGGCGGCCATGATTGACGACATCCCGGACGCCTTTTTCAATTTTGAGGACCCGGAGTGAGGCGAGTTCTTCCAAGTACTTCCTGTATTTCATCCGCTCGGCGGATGTAAAATTTTTGTACGTGCCGTTCGGCCTAATTGTATTCCTTTGCTTCTATTCTTGTCTGTCCTTCATTGCCCTCTTCTGTCTGTTTGGTGCTCATTTGTAGAGTCAGTTAAGCTATACGTGTTTTCCACTAGACAACCGATCAGGTTAATCAATTGACTCGTTTTCCTCGAAATCGTTTAGCGCTTGGCTATACTGTTTGCATTCAGTGAATGCGAAATATTGGCAAACCGACGGCCGATCGGATTTAAACAATTTAGTTTTTGCGAATGCTCGTCGCGCGGATGTTTATAGACAATCGGCGCGGTTCTCGATTTTTAACGACGGAGCTCGTCGGCGCGGATATTTATAGCCGGTCGGCGCGGCTCTACGGTTTAACGTCTGGGCTAGACGGTCTCCCGCTCGGACGGTTTATAGACGCCGGCTCGTCTCTCGATCTATAACGACGGAGCTCAGTCGGCGCGGCTCTCGATGTTTAACGACGGAGCTCGTCGGCTTTCCGCTCGGGGATTTATAGACGCCGGCTCTCGATTTTTAACGTCGGTGCTCGACGGCGCGGTTATTTATAGCCGGTCGGCGCGGCTCTCGATGTTTAACGACGGAGCTCGTCGGCGCGGTTATTTATAGCCGGTCGGCGCGGCTCTCGATTTTTAACGTCGGTGCTCGACGGCGCGGTTATTTATAGCCGGTCGGCGCGGCTTTCGATGTTTAACGACGGAGCTCGTCGGCGCGGTTATTTATAGCCGGTCGGCGCGGCTCTCGATGTTTAACGACGGAGCTCGTCGGCTTTCCGCTCGGGGATTTATAGACGCCGGCTCTCGATTTTTAACGTCGGTGCTCGACGGCGCCGTTATTTATAGCCGGTCGGCGCGGCTCGCGATGTTTAACGACGGAGCTCGTCGGCGCGGTTATTTATAGCCGGTCGGCGCGGCTCTCGATGTTTAACGACGGAGCTCGTCGGCGCGGATATTTATAGCCGGTCGGCGCGGCTCCCGATGTTTAACGACGGAGCTCGTCGGCGCGGTTATTTATAGCCGGTCGGCGCGGCTCTCGATGTTTAACGACGGAGCTCGTCGGCGCGGTTATTTATAGCCGGTCGGCGCGGCTCTCGATGTTTAACGACGGAGCTCGTCGGCGCGGTTATTTATAGCCGGTCGGCGCGGCTCTCGATGTTTAACGACGGAGCTCGTCGGCGCAGTTATTTATAGCCGGTTGGCGCGGCTCTCGATGTTTAACGACGGAGTTCGTCGGCGCTGATATTTATAGCCGGTCGGCGCGGCTCTCGATGTTTAACGACGGAGCTCGTCGGCGCGGATATTTATAGCCGGTCGGCGCGACTCTCGATGTTTAACGACGGAGCTCGTCGGCGCGGTTATTTATAGTCGGTCGGCGGGGCTCTCGATGTTTAACGACGGAGCTCGTCGGCGGATATTTATAGCCGGTCGGCGCGGCTCTCGATGTTTAACGACGGAGCTCGTCGGTGCCGATATTTATAGCGGTCGGCGCGGCTCGATGTTTAACGCGCGTCGGCGCGGATATTTATAGCCGGTCGGCGCGGCTCTCGATGTTTAACGACGGAGCTCGTCGGCGCGGATATTTATAGCCGGTCGGCGCGGCTCTCGATGTTTAACGACGGAGCTCGTCGGCGCGGATATTTATAGCCGGTCGGCGCGGCTCTCGATGTTTAACGACGGAGCTCGTCGGCGCGGATATTTATAGCCGGTCGGCGCGGCTCTCGATGTTTAACGACGGAGCTCGTCGGCGCGGTTATTTATAGCCGGTCGGCGCGGCTCTCGATGTTTAACGACGGAGCTCGTCGGCCTTTCAAGGCTAACTCCTTACCAGGCCGAGCGACCTTGGCCTTCATATCACGTGCTCGAACAATATTTGTGCCCGGCTGAACAGCACGGGTCAATCGCTTACGAGTTTAAATATATAAACCTCCCGGCCGATCGGCTCGGGGGCCTTCGTTATCGAGCTCCCAGCTCGGATATAAACCTCCCGGCTGATCGGCTCAGGGGCCTTCGTTATCGAGCTCCCAGCTCGGATATAAACCTCCCGGCTGATCGGCTCGGGGGCCTTCGTTATCGAGCTCCCAGCTCGGATATAAACCTCCCGGCTGATCGGCTCGGATAATATACCTCCGTCCGAATGGTACGGGGCCTTCGATCCTCGAGCGCTTGGCTCGACCAATTTACCTCCGGCCGAACGGCGCGGGGCCTTCGTTTTTTGTTGACAATGCTTTATATTTGTTCTCTTGATTCTTCATTTCTGCATTTCCAGTATTCAGCCGAAAAAAATACACAGGATTATTTACAGTGGTACACCTTTCATTCCGCCCGGTAAGGCTGGAGGTGGTTCGCGCTCCACGGCCTATCCAACTGCCAACCGTCCTCATCCTCCAAATAATACGCACCCGAGCGGAGCTTTTCAATGATTTTGAAGGGACCTGCCCACGGAGCTTCAAGCTTGCCGACGTCGCCGACCGGTTTGACTTTCTTCCAGACAAGGTCGCCGACCTGGAATGATCGGGGAATGACGCGGCGGTTGTAGTTTTGCTTCATCCGTTGGCGGTATGCCATCAGCCGAACGGATGCCTTTGCTCGCTCCTCGTCAATCAAATCCAGCTCCATGTTCCTCCGATCGGCGTTGCCTTCATCGTATATTTGGACCCGGACAGACTTGACGCCGACTTCAACCGGAATGACTGCTTCACCGCCGTACACCAGATGAAAAGGTGTGACGCCCGTTGCTTCCTTAGGAGTCGTCCGTATGACCCATAAAACGCCTGGCACTTCATCAGACCAACTTCCTCCCACGTGGTCGAGCCGAGTGCGCAGAATGCGGAGGATTTCCCTGTTGGCTACTTCGGCTTGACCGTTGCTTTGGGGGTAAGCCACGGACGTGAAGTGTTGCTCGATGCCGTAGCTTTTGCACCAATCTTCTAGCACCTTCCCTGTGAATTGCCGCCCATTGTCGGAAACCAATCGGCGAGGGATACCGAACCTACAGATGATGTGTTGCCAGATGAATTTTTTGACCATCTGCTCGGTGATCCTGGCTAGTGGCTCGGCCTCCACCCACTTGGAAAAATAATCGACCGCTACCAGCAAAAATTTCCTCTGCCCGGTCGCCATCGGAAATGGACCCACAATATTCATTCCCCATTAATCGAACGGACATGAAACGACTGATGTCTTCATCTCCTCTGCCGGTCGGTGCGAGAAGTTGTGATACTTCTGGCACGAAAGGCACGTAGATACTGTCCGAGCGGCGTCCATTTGTAAGGTCGGCCAGAAGTATCCAGCTAGCAAAATCTTCTTGGCTAGTGATCGTCCGCCCGGATGTCCTCCGCACGATCCTTGATGTACCTCTTGGAGGATGTAAGCCGAGTCTTCCGAGCTCACACACTTCAACAGCGGGCGAGAGAAAGCCTTCTTGTAGAGCTGATCGCCGATGAGTGTGAATCGACCGGCCCTCCTCCTGAGCAGCTGGGCTTCTTCCCGATCGGCAGAAGTGGTGCCTGAGCGCAAAAACTCCATGATGGGTGTCCTCCAGTCGTCCGGAAACATGAGGCCTTCCATCCGGTCAACATGTGCCACCAAAGATACTTGTTCAATTGGCTTCGGGATAATGACCGGCGTCATAGAACTTGCTAGTTTGGCCAACTCATCTGCTGCCTGGTTCTCCGTTCGGGGAATCTTCTGAATAAGAACCTCGCGGAAATTAGCTTTGAGTTTTTCAAAGGCCTCAGCGTAGAGTTTAAGCCGAGCGCTGTTGATTTCAAAGGTGCCAGACAGTTGCTGAGCGGCCAACTGTGAATCTGAATAAAGTGTCACCCGACCGGCTCCCACATGTCGTGCTGCCTGTAATCCGGCTATGAGGGCCTCGTACTCTGCTTCATTGTTGGTAGCTTTGTAATCCAGCCGGACGGATAAGTGCATCTTTTCTTCTTGAGGCGAGAGCAGCAATATTCCAATCCCACTTCCGAGCCGAGTGGAAGACCCATCCACATATATTCTCCACAGAGCTTCCGGCTCTGGCTTTTGCACTTCGGTCACAAAATCAGCCAAGGATTGTGCTTTTATCGCCGAGCGAGGCTGGTATTGGATGTCAAATTCACTTAGTTCTGTCGTCCATCTGATGAGCCGTCCGGACGCTTCTGGATTCAACAGCACTCTTCCTAGTGGGCTGTTCGTCCGGACAATGATGGTGTGAGCCAAGAAATATGGTCGAAGGCGCCGAGCGGCTAGAACCAAAGCAAAGGCCAACTTCTCGGGCCCGGTGTAACGAAATTCAGCATCTTTTAAAATGTGGCTCAGAAAATACACCGGCTGCTCTTCGCCGCTCGCCCTCACAAGTGCTGAGCCTACAGCATGCTCGGTTGACGACAGATAAATATAAAGTGACTCACCCCCGATCGGCTTGGCAAGTACAGGCAGAGAATTGAGATATGTTTTCAATTCTCCGAACGCTCGGTCACATTCTTCATCCCACTGGAACTTAGTAGCCTTGCGCAGAATCTTGAAGAATGGTAGGCTCCGGTCGGCGGTTTTGGAGATGAAGCTGGACAAAGCAGTTATCCGACCGGTCAACCGCTGTACTTCCCTTGTATTTCTTGGAGGTGGCATGTCTTGCAGAGCTTTCACCTTGCTGGGATTGGCTTCGATTCCCCGCTCGGTCACTATGTACCCCAAGAAACGCCCTCCTTTTGCTCCGAACAGGAACTTTTGGGGATTTAGTTTGACTCCATATTTGCGCAGCGTTCGGAAGGTTTCTTCCATGTCCTTGAAGAGATCGGCCGCTCGGGCGGACTTGATAAGGATGTCGTCCACATAAACTTCCATATTCCGCCCGATCTGCTCCCTGAACACTTTGTTCATCAAGCGTTGATAAGTGGCCCCGGCATTCTTCAATCCGAACGGCATCACATTATAACAATATGTGCCGTCGGCCTTTTTCTTGATCTTCCCGAGCGAGCGGCACTTGATGATAGCCTTGGTAGGAGTCGAGCATACAAATTAATTCGCAGCCGGCCGTAGAGTCCACCAGCTGATCTATCCGGGGCAGGGGATAAAAATCTTTGGGGCATGCTTTGTTTAAGTCCCGAAAGTCGATACAGACTCTCCACTTTCCGCCCGGCTTGGAGACTAATACTACATTAGCCAGCCAGCTCGGGAACTGCACCTCGCGTATATGGCTCGTCTCTCGATGTTTAACGTCGGTGATCGACGGCGCCCTTTTTTCTAGCCGGTCGGCGCGGTCGGTCGGACATGCAACTCATGCTGCGCTATGCTCGGGGAAATTCCGGGCAACTCATGTGTCGACTAGACGAAGACATCATGATTTCGTTGGAGGCATTGGATCAGCTCCTCCTTCTGTTCCTCCTCCAGATCAGAGGCGATAAAAGTCGTGCCCTCCGATCGGGTCGGATGGATCTGAACTTCCTCCTTTTCATCATAAATTAAAGCAGGAGGTTTCTCGGTTATGGCGTGCACCTCGATCCGGGGCGCCTTCCGAGCGGAACAAGCTTCTGCTCGGATCATCTCTATATAGCACCGCCGAGCTGCTAGCTGATCTCCACATACTTCTCCTACTCTGTCCTCCACGGGGAACTTGATCTTCTGGTGGAAGGTGGAGACAACCGCCCGGAACTCGCTGAGCGCCGGTCGTCCCAAAATGACGTTATATGATGAGGGAGAGTCCACCACCACGAAGTTTGCTGTTTGCGTCCTCCTGAGCGGCTCTTCTCCCAGTGAGATAGCCAGCCGTATTTGTCCGACTGGCTGCACTTCGTTACTCGTGAACCCGTAGAGCAGCGTTGTCATGGGCAGCAGCTCGGCTCGATCAATTTGCAGCTGATCGAACGCCTTCTTGAATATAATGTTGACCGAGCTCCCTGTGTCAACAAATATGCGGTGAATAGTGTAATTTGCTATTACCACTTTGATGAGCAGAGCGTCGTCGTGGGGCACTTCTACTCCTTCTAAGTCTCCGGGCCCGAAAGTGATTTCCAGTCCACTTGCCCGCTCTTGGCTACAACCGACTGCGTGGATCTGTAGCTGCCGGACGCCCGTTTTTCTGGCTCGGTTGGAGTCTCCTCCGGTCGGCCCACCAGCAATAACGTTGATCTCGCCTCGGGCAATATTGCTTCTATTCTCCTCTTCCCGAGCGGACGGTCGGGACCGTTCTCTGGACGCCCGTCGATTCTCCTGTCTTGGAGACCGGTGCCGATCGGGCGTCTGTTGATGTTGCCTCTCGGTGCGGGTCCGGTCAGCTTCATGGGTCCTTTGTATCCTGTCGATGGGTGGAGACCGTCGTTCGGCATTCCTGGGAACGGGATTAGCCACGAAGGGAAGACTTCGACAATCCCTCGTGTTGTGCGTATCCGTCCGGTGGAAGGAGCAGAACATAGGGGTCCATCTCTTCTTTGGCTTGGGCCGAGCGGCCGCTACCTCTTATACGTGTGATCTGGCCTGGGGGGATCGGATTGCTTCAGCCCTCGGTCCTCTTGGCGGTTGATGAGCGGCCAAGGGTCTCCGCTCGGCAGGAGGAGCCCGTTCGGTTGGTGTTTCTTTCTTCCTGGCTGCCTGTGCTTCCTCCACGTTGATATATTCATTGGCCCGGTGCAGCATATGATCATAATCTTGGGGCGGCTTTCGGATGAGCGATCGGAATAAGTCCCCATCCACAAGGCCTTGCGTGAAGGCATTCATCATCGTCTCCGATGTGGCCGTTGGAATATCCATCGCCACTTGGTTGAATCGCTGGATGTAAGCTCGAAGCGATTCTCTCGGCTCTTGCTTGATGGCGAACTGTTGGTTGCTACTCGGAAAGCCTAGAGGTTCCACTGTACAAAAATTTTGTACAAAGGTCTGAACCTTTTCCTAGCTACCATGTGTTCTTTTAAATTAAATTTTGGATCGCCTGCGGAACTTAACACGTTTGATCCAAAACTTAATCTATTCGTTCTTTTAGGTTTTGACTTGGGTCTCCTGCGGAACTTAACACGTTCGACCCAAATCGCCTTAAGTTATTAACTCCATTAAATATTAATTTCCATAATCGATTCCCAGTACTGACGTGGCGAGGCACATGGCCTTCTTGGATATGAGAGCAACCACCACCGACTAGACAAAACCTTTTATAGAAAGCTAATATTTAATTTCCTAAAATAACTTTAGGTTAACCGAAAAGAACAATCAAATCACAAGGAAAAGAAAAAACAAAAGAACATAACATCGAAAAACATATTCGAAATTCTAGAATCGTAAGCCTCTTGTATTTGGTATTATTTCCATAAATAACTAGCATGATGCGGAAAGAAAAATTACTAGTTATAGCTTGTAGAAAAACCTCTTGATCTTCTACCGTATTCCTCTTCTAACCTCGGACGTTGTGTGGGCAACGATCTTCCGAGATGAGAAACCACCAACCACCTTCTTCTCCTCCTAGCTAGGTTCGGCCACAAAAGAAAAAGCTTCACCAAGGAGGAAAATCAAAACACTAACCAAGCTCCAAGAGATGCTATCTTTCTCTCCTTCTTCTTCTTCTTCTCCGAGTAGTATCCGGCCACCACAAGAGCTCCAAGAGAGAGAGAGAGGTTCGGCCACCACAAGAGGAAGAGAGGGAGAGGTTGGCCGGCCACACCAAGGAACAAAAGAGGGAGAGAAATAATAGATGTTGTGTCTCATGAAGGCACCCTCACCCCTTCTTTTATATTCCTTGGCCTAGGCAAATTAGGAAATTTAATTACAATAAAATTTCCTTGACATGATTTTATTGAGAAAAATAAAATAAAATTTCCCAAATTAAAACCAATGGCCGGCCACATCAATGAAGGAAAAAATTAGACAAGTTTTAATCAACAATTAAAACTTCCTAATTTGTTTCCGGAAATTTAAAAAAATAAAATTTCTCTTTAAAATCTCTTCATGGTTAATAAAAGGAAATTTCTATAATTTTAATTTTATTAACATGTGAATAATTTTAAAGAGAAAATAAAACATCTCTCCAATCTACAAATAAGGAAAGAGATCTAATCTCTTTCTTTAATCTTTTGTAGATCTTTTACAAGAGAGATATTTTAATTTTAATTCTCTTTAAATTATATCTTTCACATAATAATAAAAATTAAAATTAAATTTCTTTTTTAATTTAATTTGGCCGGCCCTATTAGCTTGGGTTCACCCAATTTTATACCTAGGCCGGCCCTAGCTTGTTCCCAAGCTAGCTTGGCCAGCCCCAATTGGGTGGGTAAAGAAGGTGGGTATAGGTGGTTATAGAACTCTATAAATAAGAGGCTACGATAGGGACCGAGAGGAGGAATTGGTTTTGGTCTCCCGATAAAATTAAGCATCCCGTGTTCGCCCCGAACACACAACTTAATTTTATCAATAATAATTCATTCCACTAGAGAACTATTATTGAACTACCGCACCAATCCCAAATTATATTTTTGGGCTCCTTCTTATTATGAGTGTGTTAGTCTCCCTGTGTTTAAGATAACAAATGTCCACTAATTAAGTAAGTTACTGACAACTCACTTAATTAATATCTAGCTCCAAAAGTAGTACCACTCAAATTCATCGTCATGTCAGACTAAGTCCACCTGCAAGGTTTAACATGACAATCCTTATGAGCTCCTCTTAGGGACATTCTCAACCTAGATCACTAGGACACAGTTTCCTTCTATAATCAACAACACACACTATAAGTGATACCATTTCCCAACTTATCGGGCTTATTGATTCATCGAACTAAATTTCACCCATTGATAAATTAAAGAATTAAATATCAAATATATGTGCTTGTTATTATATTAGGATTAAGAGCACACACTTCCATAATAACCGAGGTCTTTGTTTCTTTATAAAATCAGTATAAAAGAAACGACCTCAAATGGTCCTACTCAATACACTCTAAGTGTACTAGTGTAATTATACAGTCAAGATAAACTGATACCTAATTACACTACGACCTTCTAATGGTTTGTTCCTTTCCATTTTGGTCGTGAGCTACTGTTTATAATTGATAAGGTACTGATAACATGATCCTCTGTGTGTGACACCACACACCATGTTATCTACAATATAAATTAATTGAATAACTACATTTATCATAAATGTAGACATTTGACCAATGTGATTCTTATTACTAGATAAATGTTTATACCAAAAGCTAGGCTTTTAGTATACACCCTAACAATCTCCCACTTATACTAAAAGATTAAGCTGTCATATCTGCTGCCATATATCTGATTCCTAACCATTCAACATGTCCATCAAAAGCTCTTGCCTTAAGGACCTCGGTGGAATGATCTATAGGTCATCACCTGATGCAATCTAGGCAACAACAACTTCTCCTCGTTTATACAATTTCTAGTATTGGGTGGTACTTGCGCTCTATTGTGTTTACTTGCCTTCTATTGTGTTTACTTGCCTTTATAGACTTATGGTTTCTTCGAGTTTGTTACTGCACCAATATTATTACAATAAATTGTAATAATCTTTGGACAAACCAGAAATCATATTTAACTCTATCTTGAGATTATTGAGTCATTCAGCTTTTATAGCTACCTCAGAGGCTTGCCATATACTAAGCTTCTATGGTGGAGTCCAGAAAAACACCTATGTTTATCTCTCTTCCATAGTTATGACTTTACCTCCTAAAGTAAACACAAAACCCCGAGGTTGACTTATTATTGTCCCTATCCGATTGGAAGTCAAAATCCATGCAACCCTCAAGGATCAAATTAACTGCCATGTAAGCTAGCATATAATCTCTAGTGCCTCTAAGGCACTTCAATATATGCTTTACTGCAGTCCACTGTCCTTGTCCATAGTTATTTTGATATCTGCCAACTATGCCCTTGGCAAAACAGATTTCTTATCTCATGCATAGCATTCATTAGGCTTCCGACAGCCGAAGCATAAAGAACTGCCTTTATTTCCTTTATCTCCTTTGATGTCTACAGAGACATATCTTTAGATAAAGTTACTCCATCCTGAAAAGGTAAGAAACTTTTCTTGGAGTTTTACATGCTTTAAAATGAGCAAGGATTTTTCCGATGTATGAAGCTTGGGATAAGTAAAATATTCTTTTCTTGCGATCCCTTATTACTTTGATCTCAAGAATATATTCATTCTCCCAAGTCCTTTATATCGAATTGTTTGGACAACCATACCCTTACTTCTGACAACATTTTGATATTGTTTCCAACTACCAAAAATGTTATCTAAGTATAGTACAAGAAATACCACCACGTTTCCATCACTTCTTTTGTATACACAAGACTTATCCGGTTACTAAATCCATAGATCTGGATTACTTTGATAAACCGGATGTTCCAAGACCTTGAAGCTTTGCCTCAGTCCATAGACTGATTGAGCTTACACACAAGATGCTCTTAGCCCTTTGCAATGAACCCTTCTGGTTGCTTTATATGGATGTTATCTTCAAGACTTCCATTAAGGAATGCTGTCTTGACATCCTCTTGCCAAATAGATAAAAGAATCCGGATAGACTTAAGCATGACTACCAGTGAAAAAAGTTTCCTTTTTCATCTAGCCTTGCTTTGAAAGTTTCTACCTTCCTGTCTATCCCTCTTTTCCAAATATAGACCTTTTTACACCCAAAGGCTTTTATACCATTTGGTGGTTCTTTAAGCTTCCAGATTTTATTAGAATACATATATTCTAATTCTGTTATTCATTACTCTTTGCCAAGATATTGCATCTTTATCTTGGAGTGCTTCGTCATATGTCCGGAGATCAGGTTCATGTCCTCCAGGGATCGAGTCCAAAAACTCTCCCAAAACATAAATCTTTTTAGGTTGCCTAACAACCCTCCCACTACGATGAGGCACTTTCTGCAATTGTGTATCATTTGTGATACGTGTTGCAGTTTCCTTGTGGTATCTCATCTTGTACAGTTGGTACTAGATTAGACATGTCTTTTATTATTTCCTTAAGAACAAATTTTCTTATGGGCATAAGGTTTATTACATAGTCCTTTTCTAAAAATCGGTCATTGATGCTAACAATAACCTTCTGATTTTTAAGACTATAAACCTACATTCATTTCTCTAGGATAATCCACAAACAAGTGAATTCCTGTCCAACTTATCATTGTCTCTCTTCAGCATATGTGCTGGACTACTCGAATCCGAATATGCTTCAAAATAGGCTTACACATATTCAGCAATTCTATATGATTAGAGAGTTCTGACTTTGGAAGGTACTATGTTCACTTCCGTTTCCAGAATATATCCTTAAAATGAATTTGGTAATTTTCTAAATAACTCATCATCAATCTACTTATTTCCATAAGAGTCCTATACCTTCCTTTTTCTACACCATTCTGTTGGGATATACCTAGGTGTAGTTAGTTGGGATTGAATCCCTACTTCTGATAAGTGACTCCTAAATTCTCCCAAGAGGTACTTGCCACTACGATCTCACCGTAGTGTCTTGATACTTTTACCTTGACATTTCTCCACATCAGCCTCATACTCTTTGAACTAATCAAAGCACTTAGACTTGTGGCACATCAAGTAAATGTATCCGTATATCAAATAGTTGTCTATAAAATAGACGAAATATTTGAAACAACCTCTTGCTTGGATAGTCATAGGATCACACAAATCAGAATGAACCAATTTCAACATATCTTTGACTCCATACCCCTTAGACTTGAAAGCTTCTTGGTTATTTTTCCTTCCAAGTAAGACTAGCAGGTTGGAAAGATTTCCACTACTAATGAACCCAAAAGTTCATCAGCTACCAATGAATCATACTCAAGTTAATATAACCTAGCCTTAGATGCCAAAGATATAATTGGTTCATTTCCGAAGGTTACTTTCTCTTAAAGTTAGAAGATGTGTTACTAATTTCCATTTGTTGCATCGTGAGAGTTATTGGATTTATAAATTGCCAACCAACGTACCAGAACAGATAACTTCCCTCTTTTTCTTAATAACAACTTTGTTATTAAAAGAGGCAGAATATCATGTTCTTTGAATAGTTTAGTAACTGAAAACTAGTTCTTTCTAAACTTGGTGCGTAAAGACAATTACTTAAAATCCAAAATTTATTCTAATCAAAGGATAAACATCTCCCACTGCAATAGCTACCACTTTTACAGTAGTGCCCATGTGAACGGTGATTTACCTTTCATTTAGTTGTCGGGTTTCCTGGAACCCTGCAATGAATTACAGACATGATTAATGGCATCTTGTATCTACACTCCAGGTTCTGGTAGATAACACCACTAGACATGTTTCAACTAATGAATTAAATTCACCTAAATTGTTCTTAGTTCTAAGAAGACAGTCTACCTTAATGTCCAAATCCTATTTCCAATCAATTATAATTGGGACCATTAAGTCTATCCTAAAGTATATCAGCTAGGGATTGACCATCATCCTAAGAATCACAAAAATATTTGGTTAAGACCAACTTCTTAAAAATCCCCACGAATTTTGTATGCCACGTTAGTGTGGACGTATACAAATTCAAAGAGGAAATTTTATCATTTAATTTTATTATCTCGTCAACTTTACTTTATGACGAATAAAATTAATAGTTGGTCTATCTTTAATCAAATATTTGGTCAAGACTTCTAAATTTAAAATAATATTGATTCCTCTAACAATACTATTTAAATTTACCAACACCTCAATACACCGTAAATTTTGCATGCCACGTTAGTGTGGACGTATACAAAATCAACATTTGTAAGAGGAGGGTTTTACCCATTAACTATCTTGTCAACGTAACTTTATGACAAATAAAATTATCTCAAACACCGTTAATTTTGTATGCCACGTTAGTGTGGACGTATACAAAATCAATCATTTGTAAGAGGGTTTTAACTCTTTAATTTTATTATCTTGTCAACCTAGTTTTATGACAAATTAATAGTTGGTTTCACTTGATCACATAAATAATAGCAGTGACTCCGATGGGGAGGATACTATTAGATGTGTCTAAGTATATACCATTACTTGACACTAAGTCCATTAATAAGATTATGCCCCTTCCGTTGGGGAAGATCACACGCTCTTAATTAACTTCCTATAGTCATCCAAAAATGGAAGTCTGTTCTAGTGATCCGTAAACAAGCTCATCCGTTATGGAGGAAGGCACTCAGAGCCAACGCGCAAGCTTGTTTACATCACTTACAAACCAGTAATGGAAACCATGGGATTTACTTAAAAATCCCTCTCCCACTTAGTTATTTATAAATGAGGAATTTTAACTATGCTAGCCTACTAACATGGACACACAGTACAATATAAAAGCAATAAATAGAAAATCTAATTTTCAACTATTATGGCTTTTATCTCTTGTTGTCCTCCGTGTGTTGTCATCCCAAGCTGCTGCCATATTTGGCCACCGCCACCGGGTCTAGCTGTCGCATCCATCTTGCTCCTAGTTCCGCTGCGCCTCTGGTCCTTAGAAGGTTCCACGCTTTGCAAGATTCGATCCGCGACATAAATAGAATTTTACATTTTGATCCTATATTCCTCGAAGGAATGTACATGTAAACTAGATCAAACATAAAATAAAATTTACATCCATCGATCCTATATTCCATAAAAGGGATGTACATGTATCTAGATCAAAAATAAAATCCTAATAAAACTAAATACAGCTCCTGCTGTATTTTAATACAATCATGCACACACATATAAATGCCCTTGACATGTCCAAGGGTCCAATCACACACATAAAACTATAAGCCATAATAGTTGGATCCTGCATCCACAAAGTTAGCACATCCTACTATTATCCTGCCTAAATTATGTATGTACATGTGCATAATTAAACTAATACCAAATACACAGAGGCAAAACCCTAGCTCTGATACCAATTGTTGGTTGCTACTCGGAAAGCCTAGAGGTTCCACTATACAAAAATTTTGTACAAAGGTCTGAACCTTTTCCTAGCTACCATGTGTTCTTTTAAATTAAATTTTGGATCGCCTGTGGAACTTAACATGTTTGATCCAAAACTTAATCTATTCGTTCTTTTAGGTTTTGACTTGGGTCTCCTGCGGAACTTAACACGTTCGACCCAAATCGCCTTAAGTTATTAACTCCATTAAATATTAATTTCCATAATCGGTTCCCAGTACTGACGTGGCGAGGCACATGGCCTTCTTGGATATAGGAGCAACCACCACCGACTAGACAAAACCTTTTATAGAAAGCTAATATTTAATTTCCTAAAATAACTTTAGGTTAACCGAAAAGAACAATCAAATCACAAGGAAAAGAAAAAACAAAAGAACACAACATCGAAAAACATATTCGAAATTCTAGAATCGTAAGCCTCTTGTATTTGGTATTATTTCCATAAATAACTAGCATGATGCGGAAAGAAAAATTACTAGTTATACCTTGTAGAAAAACCTCTTGATCTTCTACCGTATTCCTCTTCTAACCTCGGACGTTGTGTGGGCAACGATCTTCCGAGATGAGAAACCACCAACCACCTTCTTCTCCTCCTAGCTAGGTTCGGCCACAAAAGAAAAAGCTTCACCAAGGAGGAAAATCAAAACACTAACCAAGCTCCAAGAGATGCTATCTTTCTCTCCTTCTTCTTCTTCTTCTCCGAGTAGTATCCGGCCACCACAAGAGCTCCAAGAGAGAGAGAGAGGTTCGGCCACCACAAGAGGAAGAGAGGGAGAGGTTGGCCGGCCACACCAAGGAACAAAAGAGGGAGAGAAATAATAGATGTTGTGTCTCATGAAGGCACCCTCACCCCTTCTTTTATATTCCTTGGCCTAGGCAAATTAGGAAATTTAATTACAATAAAATTTCCTTGACATGATTTTATTGAGAAAAATAAAATAAAATTTCCCAAATTAAAACCAATGGCCGGCCACATCAATGAAGGAAAAAATTAGACAAGTTTTAATCAACAATTAAAACTTCCTAATTTGTTTCCGGAAATTTTAAAAAATAAAATTTCTCTTTAAAATCTCTTCATGGTTAATAAAAGGAAATTTCTATAATTTTAATTTTATTAACATGTGAATAATTTTAAAGAGAAAATAAAACATCTCTCCAATCTACAAATAAGGAAAGAGATCTAATCTCTTTCTTTAATCTTTTGTAGATCTTTTACAAGAGAGATATTTTAATTTTAATTCTCTTTAAATTATATCTTTCACATAATAATAAAAACTAAAATTAAATTTCTTTTTTAATTTAATTTGGCCGGCCCTACTAGCTTGGGTTCAAGCTAGGGCCGGCCACCCAATTTTATACCTAGGTCGGCCCTAGCTTGTTCCCAAGCTAGCTTGGCCAGCCCCAATTGGGTGGGTAAAGAAGGTGGGTATAGGTGGTTATAGAACTCTATAAATAAGAGGCTACGATAGGGACCGAGAGGAGGAATTGGTTTTGGTCTCCCGATAAAATTAAGCATCCCGTGTTCGCCCCGAACACACAACTTAATTTTATCAATAATAATTCATTCCACTAGAGAACTATTATTGAACTACCGCACCAATCCCAAATTATATTTTTGGGCTCCTTCTTATTATGAGTGTGTTAGTCTCCCTGTGTTTAAGATAACAAATGTCCACTAATTAAGTAAGTTACTGACAACTTACTTAATTAATATCTAGCTCCAAAAGTAGTACCACTCAACTTCATCGTCATGTCGGACTAAGTCCACCTGCAGGGTTTAACATGACAATCCTTATGAGCTCCTCTTGGGGACATTCTCAACCTAGATCACTAGGACACAGTTTTCTTCTATAATCAACAACACACACTATAAGTGATATCATTTCCCAACTTATCGGGCTTATTGATTCATCGAACTAAATCTCACCCATTGATAAATTAAAGAAATAAATATCAAATATATGTGCTTGTTATTATATTAGGATTAAGAGCACACACTTCCATAATAACCGAGGTCTTTGTTTCTTTATAAAATCAGTATAAAAGAAACGACCTCAAATGGTCCTACTCAATACACTCTAAGTGTACTAGTGTAATTATACAGTCAAGATAAACTGATACCTAATTACACTACGACCTTCTAATGGTTTGTTCCTTTCCATTTTGGTCGTGAGCTACTGTTTATAATTGATAAGGTACTGATAACATGATCCTCTGTGTGTGACACCACACACCATGTTATCTACAATATAAATTAATTGAACAACTACATTTATCATAAATGTAGACATTTGACCAATGTGATTCTTATTACTAGATAAATGTTTATACCAAAAGCTAGGCTTTTAGTATACACCCTAACACGAACAAGCTGACACTTGTCTTCTGATAACGCCGACTGCTGGCGAAGTGGTGGAGGAAGGCTGTTCGGAAGTCCTTGAAGCTAGTGATGGATCCGTCCGGCAGCCTCCGAAACCACCGTTGAGCCGATCCCGAGAGAGTTGTAAGAAAGACTCGGCATTTTACTCCATCTGTATATTGATGGAGCGTAGCTGTGTTATCGAACTTACCCAGATGATCATCCGGGTCTGTTGTTCCATTGTACTCGCCGATCGCCGGGGGCGTGTAGTGTTTGGGCAGAGGGTCTCGTAGAATAGCCTCCGAAAATTGGCGATTGATCCGCTCGGGAGATGAGTCCGCTCGGGGAGCTTTCCCCTTTCTGGCGTCTCGCCTAGGCATTTCGTCGGAAGAAGATCCTCTATCTTTCCGAGCTAGTACGGCTTCAGGGGTGCGGAATAAGGCCCGATGGAACGCAACGGTGGCTTGAGGTGCTTCCGCTCGGCCACCCGACGCAGATGTTGCTTGTTGCTCCGGCCGCTCGGCTGATGCTTTTTATTTTAGCTCCACAAGTTTGGCGGCCCTCATCTCGACCAGAGCGTCGAGTTCTTCCGTCGAAAGCGTCACCGTGTGTTGTCATCCAGCCTCTTCCATTGTTCCCGTTCGGATGCAGGTGCGTTCCCACAGACGGCGCCAAATTGATCCTGTCCGAACCAGGGGTCAACGAACGCTGGGGACGTGGCGCTCCCTGCTGAATCCTCGAGTGCTCCGGCGAACCTGCAACAAAACCGAGCCGGGAGGGGTGTCCCGACGACGGCCCTCCGACGCTCAAGTCAGGCGAGGGAATAGATGAAGGAAGTGGCTCCAAGATGAAGACTCGTGTACCTCCGGTGAAGAAATAGAGACCTTATATAGACCTCTTGAAGGAGCCTGGGCGCGCCAATCAAAGCAATCACCTGCTTTCGACCATGCCCAGGTATGGGTCTGTCAGAAGGGCATCCATAAGACCATACTGCTACTGTATCAACCTTCCCGTGACGTGATAGTGGGGCCTTTAATAGTGCTATCTGGCGTACAGTCTAATCGCCATGCCTTTGCTGACATACCATATCCCATCATCATGCCTTTGCTGACATACCATATCCCATCATCATGCCTTTTCTGACATATCATATCCCGAGCTGAGCGAATAGGCCTCTCGGCTAACCACTGTTCCCTCGCCACTATTCCGGCCGAGCGGACACCCCCGCTCGGCCGTTCTGTCCTTGGCCGAGCGGACACCTCCGCTCGGCCACTCGGCTCCGGTTATACTATGGCGTCGGAAACCCAAACCTTTGGCTGGGTAATCTCTGGTTTCGCTCGGACGGGACCCCATCTGTGGGCCCTCCATTCTTACTGCCGGATCAATCCGTTTCCACTATGAGTATGAGCTGGTTGCCACCAATTGCCTCTGATCGCCGAGACATCTGACCCCAGCCATTCCATGGCTTGACGAGGAGTTTCTAGGCCACAAGCTTTGGCCATCATTGTTCGCTGGAGAACCATGGTTCTGGCCATTCCTGTTCTGACAGTGACCTCTCCGATCGTGAGTCGATGGAGGAGCAATCCAATTTGGGTAAGTTGTGCTATGGATTGATTACATTAAGTATCGTATTAGATTTGGGTATTTGATCTTTATGTAGTGTTGATTAGGGGTTATTGTTGGTGGCAGTGGCTACATTTGGTCCCGGTAGCAAGCATATCTTCGACTGTGGATCACCACCTGATCTTTCGGGTTTAGGTGAGTTTTGAAGATTAATTTCATTTCTACATTTGTTTGGATTAGTGGAGATGAATTGTAGAAATTGATTTAAGTTGCATTGGGTCAATTGATGACTTGTAGATTATGTTTGAAATGATTGAAGGATTTTTTGTGGGAGTTATAGATGAGTTGATTTTTTTGGTGGGAGTTATGGATGAGTTGATTCTTGGTGGGAGTTATGGATTGAGTTAAGCCTAACAGGATTAATGAGATTAGTTAACTATCATATTAGGGTTGAGTTAGCTATTTGGTTCATGATGGATTTAGTTAACTAGTTTACACTTGATTAATTATATCATATACTATGTGATTGCAGGACTTGGGTTTGGGATGAGCGTCTCGACGCGAGACTACTTGGCACGATCTACATATAAAGGCGGGTACTTCTTGTTTTATCTCTTTAGTACATTGATCTTAGTGCATGATCTACATATATTCATATAGTTATTGTGGCTATCTTGACTCCACTAGTATTTTTCTTGTGCTTGAGACTTATACACTCAATCTTCAAGCTACTCATTTCTATTTCTATACAGTCTCTCATTGTTATATATGATATTTAGCAAATACCAATTACCAGATACTAGATATTAAATATTGGATACCAAATACTAGATACCAGACACAAGATATTAAATATTAGATATTTGGACACCTGATACCATGCTTACTTGCTTGAATGTTATTTACTTGCACACCTTACTGGGCATGCTGGGTTCATGTAGAATACCTGTTTTCTGTTTATATATATATAATAATTGCTGCATTTTACGCATCATGTCATTGCATGCATGCAAGCGACCACGTCTTCCTTGTGGGGGAGTGAATCGTCGGGCCATGCCACACACTCGGTCACTCATTGGTAGTGGTAGTTGGAAGAGATATCACTTGTCCTGTCGTGCCGCACTCGGCCACTCATGGGTAATGGTAGCTGGAGTGACGAGCAGCAGAGACCCCCTTCGCTTTGCTACTTAGCACCTGTTTGTTAGGATCCTTCGTACGGAGGCTAGAGAGGGGGGTGTGAATAGCCGACCCCAAATTTGTTTTCTTTCTACAAATCGAGTTAGCAGCGGAAATAAAACAGCAGAAAGGAAACGGTGAGAAGATCAAACCTCAAACTCGATGGATGTAACGAGGTTCGGAGATGAACTCCTACTCCTCGGCGTGTCCGTAAGGTGGACGAAGCCTACCAATCCGTCGGTGGATGAGTCCCCGGAGAACCGGCTAATCCAATATACTCCTTCTGGGTGGAGAAACCTCGCCACAATGTTTCTTGCACAAGCAAGATAGGAGTACAACAGATACAAGAAAGCAAAAAACGAAATGACACACTTGCTTGCCTTTCTTGTTGACTGGAGTGATGAAGCAGCAGCTTCACACCAGCAGCAGCTGACGAGAATCCAGTCGAGAAGCTCACGCGAAGCTTCAGCTGCGAGGAGCTCAGCAAAGCTCTGAAACCACTTGTTGGGATCTTAGATGGCTAGAGGGGGGGTGAATAGCCTCTTTGAAAACTTAAACACAATCTTTCTTAAAGAAAAACTTGTTAGCACAGCGGAAGTAGAAAACTAAAACGGAGGAAGAAAGACACACACAGCAGACACACGGATATACAAGGTTCAGGGATAACTTGCCCCTACTCCTTGGCGTGTCCGTAAGGAGGACGACTCCTTGATCTTTCGGTAGATCACACCCCGGACAAAATCCGGCTAAAAATGTCTCCTTCTCGGTGGAGCAACCTCTCAACAGAGTCTCAGTTGATTATAGAATTAAGCACAAGACTTACAGTGGCTGAGAAGAATAATCAGATGAGCTTACAGCCACGCGGAGAAGAAACAGAGCAGAGAGCACACAACAACCTTCTTAGCAAGGAGCTCACAGCTTCACCAACTTGCTTTCTCAAAGGATTGATCGATTGGAAAGCAGAGAATCCACTTCTTTTCTCTTCTTCCTTCTTATGTCTCTCTGCTTTACTGGCTCGAATCACTGCCGCCTGCAGAATCGCTGCTGCCAACAAGGCGTAGCCAATCACCTCTCCTCCTCATCTAGTTCTCTGAACCCATGCCAATGGAAATCACTGGCGTCTCTGGATACGAACCAATAAGTAGAGGTCAAACTGAGCGCAGCCCAATCGCAATCAGATTCGTCAGTGAACGTTGATACCTCAAATGCATCTGTTGCAGCAAATCACAGTGTAAAGAGCACTTGTCTTCTTCTCTTAATGAAGCTTAATTTGAATTAAACCATGAGAGTGTGACCTGCAAGCTAAAAAGACTCACAGCAGATGGTTAAAAACAGATGGGTGAAAACAAATACGGCAATCAGAAAAAGTACATGCAAAACAAACAATACCGTGGGTCGGTCTGCAGACCGATCCACACTTTCTGAATCATCGTTGATCGGTCTGGCAGACCGATCAGGAACTAATATGATCGGTCTCCAGACCGATCAGATGTCGCTGCGCACAGCTTCTGATCGGTCTGCGGACCGATCAAACACTAATCTGATTGGTCCCGAGACCGATCAGATGTCGCTCTTCCCAAACGCTTACAGCCTCCTGATCGGTCTCCAGACCGATCAGTAAAATCACAGTAGACTACTGATCGATTTCTGATCGGTCTGCAGACCGATCAGGTGTCCAAGGTTTCACTGGATCGGTCCGACCGATCCAGCTTCTTGACTCAGTCCGGGTCGAGCCCTCTCTGACCTAGTCCGGAGAAACGAGCTCCCTAGCCCTCTCCGACTTCATCTGGTCCTAGAGAACGAGCTACCGAGCCCTCTCTGACTTCGCATGCCAAGTTTCCTTCTTAGACTTTTCAACACCAGATGTCCGATCACCCTTGATCCATCTGGATTTTCCCTTGCCTGGCTTCACTCACCAGGACTTGCACCTAGCTTCACTCACTAGGGTTTTCACCTGGCTTCACTCACCAAGATTTCCAATCTGCCTGGCTTCACTCACCAGGACTTTCCAACTGCCTAACATCCCAGTTAGGACTTTCTCAATCAGGTCAACCAAGTCAACCTAGATTAGTAATCAATCTGAGTTAAATATCTGATACAAACTTAAATCAGTGTCAACAGCAAAACAACATCCAGGTCAGACTGTATCAACACTGTTCACCCGGTCACTCAAGAGTAGTGGTGGCCTTTGGGTGGTACAGTTGTCATGGATCCAGCCTCTAGACCATACAGGGGTCGTGGTGCGGAGAGGTGGGCAGGGTAATCATTCGTGAATACGCTGTTATTATTATACTTATGCTGTTATTACTTACTTATGCTGTTGTTGCTTACTTATGCTGTTATTGCTAGTTTATGCTGTTGTTGCTCATACTATTATGCTTACATAAGTTGAGATATGCATATGTTATATGTGTTTAGACACTAACTCACTTATTGGTATTATGTATATACCTCACATGCTACCCTTGTAGTTATAAGTAGTACTGTAGCAGATCTTTGCTATTTCTGACCTTCTATTACTAGCCTAGGATATGGTTTCAGGTATGGACATTTACTACGATATCATGATAGTATCTGCTATCTTTCGTATGAGACTGTATATCCTTGTATCTCTAGTTCTTTATTATGTTCATGCACTATCTGTCTATTACTCGCTGAGTCTTAATACTCACCACCCCGTAAACTGATTACTTCGCCATGTAGCAGGTAAAAGATTTATGGAATCACCTGGAGATCCTGTCCGCCAGACCCATGTCACACTGAGTTTCCCATACCGTTAGTGCTTCTATACGCATTATTGGTTTTGTACTTGTTCTTGTATTTGTGTGTTCTTATATATAGAGTTTTGTTTTGTGGTATCTTGTATTTGGTTTGTTGATGATGTGTCAAGCCGAGTCAGCTCGCAGTTAGTTGTATTGTGGTTTGGTGATAGTTATTTGTGATTTCCACTGTGTTTTACTTTCAACCGTGTGGGCTGTTTAATATATATATATATAACTGCGTGGTTGTGTTTATTCTTATTCCAGCCGAGTGGACTGATTATATAACTGCATGATTGTGTATATATTCCAACCGTATGTGGCTAATGTATTTTGTATGTATATATATTTTAGATTGTCACCAGTACAGGGGAGATGTTGCCAGATTTTTGTCTGACAGAGACTCCTCTGAGGGCGTGACAGCTAGCCCTTTAGTTGGGTCCCCTTCGACCATCAGTCAGGCCTTTCGGTCAGGTCCCCTCGAGCCTCCCGCCAGGCCCCTTAGTTGGGTCTCCTTGGACTCTCAACCAAGTCCCTCAGTAGGGTCCTTTCAGACTATCCGTCAGCCCCTCATAGGACTGTTGGAGTGTATACTGAAAGTCTAAGCTTTGTAAACATTTATTATGAATAAAGAATCACATTTGGTCTAATTGTCTACATTTGTTTGTAGTTGTTCATTTAATTTATATTGTAGATAACATAGTATGTGGTGTCACATACAGAAGATGATGTTATCAGTACCTTATAAATTATAAACAGTAGCTCACGACCAAAATGGAAAAGGAACAAACCATTAGAAGGTCGTAGTGTAATTAGGTATTAATTTATCTTGACTATATAATTACACTAGTACACTCAGAGTGTATTGAGTAGGACCATTTGAGGTCGTTTCTTTTATACTGACTTTATAAAGGAACAAAGACCTCAGTTATTATGGAAGTGTGTGCTCTTAATCCTAATATAATAACAAGCACATATATTTGATATTTATTTCTTTAATTTATCAATGGGTGAGATTTAGTTCGTTGAATCAATAAACCCGATAAGTTGGGAAATGGTATCACTTATAGTGTGTGTTGTTGATTATAGAAGGAAACTGTGTCCTATAGATACTAGATTGATAATGTCCTCAAGAGGAGCTCATAAAGATTGTCATGTTAAACCCTGCAGGTGGACTTAGTCCGACATGACAATAAGGTTGAGTGGTACTACTCTTGGACTTAGATATTAATTAAATGAGTTGTCAGTAACTCACTTAATTAGTGGACATTCGATATCTTAAACACAAGGAGACTAACACACTCATAATAAGAAGGAGCCCAAAAATGTAATTTGGGATTGGTGCGGTAGTTCAATGATAGTTCTCTAGTGGAATGAATTATCATTGATAAAATTAAGTTGTGTGTTCGGGGCGAACACGGGATGCTTAATTTTATCGGGAGACCAAAACCAATTCCTCCTCTCGGTCCCTATCGTAGCCTCTTATTTATAGAGTTCTATACCCACCTATACCCCCCTTCTAAACCCACCCAATAGGCCAAGCTAGCTTGGGAACAAGCTAGGGCCGGCCTAGGTATAATATTGGGTGGCCGGCCCTAGCATGAACCCAAGCTAGTGGGGGCCGGCCAAATTAGATTTAAAAGGGATTTTAATTTTAATTTTTATTATGTGGAAGAAATAATTTATTAAAGAGAATTAAAATTAAAATATCTCTCTTGTAAAAGATCTACAAAAGATTAAAGAAAGAGATTAGATCTCTTTCCTTATTTGTAGATTGGTGAGATATTTTATTTTTTCTTTAAAATTATTCACATGTTGATAAAATTAAAATGATAGAAATTTCCTTTTATCAACCATGAAGAGATTTTTAAAGAGAAATTTTATTTTTAAAATTTCCGGAAACAAATTAGGAAGTTTTAATTGTTGATTAAAACTTGTCTAATTTTTCCCTTCATTGATTAATTGGGGAAATATTATTTTATTTTTCTCAATTAAATCATGTAAAGGGAATTAAGGAAATTTTATTGTAATTAAATTTCCTAATTTGCCTAGGCCAAGGAATATAAAAGAAGGGGTAGGGGTGCCTTCATGAGACACAACATCTATTATTTCTCTCCCTCTTTTGTTCCTTGGTGTGGCCGGCCAACCTCTCCCTCTCTTCCTCTTGTGGTGGCCGAACCCTACTCTTCCATTGGAGCTCTTGTGGTGGCCGGATACTACTCGGAGAAGAAGAAGAAGAAGGAGAGAAAGCTAGCATCTCTTGGAGCTTGGTTAGTATTTTGATTTTCTTCCTTGGTGAAGCTTCCTCTTTGTTGGCCGAACCTAGCTAGGAGGAGAAGAAGGTGATTGGTGGTTTCTCGTCTCGGAAGATCGTTGCCCACACAACGTCCGAGGTTAGAAGAGGAATACGGTAGAAGATCAAGAGGTTTTTCTACAAGGTATAACTAGTAATTTTTATTTCCGCATCATGCTAGTTATTTATGGAAATAATACCAAATACAAGAGGCTTACGTTCTAGTATTTCGAATATGTTTTTCGATGTTGTGTTCTTTTGTTTTCTTTCTTTTCCTTGTGATTTGATTGTTCTCTTTGGTTAACCTAAAGTTATTTTAGGAAATTAAATATTAGCTTTCTATTAAAGGTTTTGTCTAGTCGGTGGTGGTTGCTCCCATATCCAAGAAGGCCATGTGCCTCGCCACGTCAGTACTGGGAACCGATTATGGAAATTAATATTTAATGGAGTTAATAACTTAAGGCGATTTGGGTCGAACGTGTTAAGTTCCGCAGGAGACCCAAGTCAAAACCTAAAAGAACGAATAGATTAAGTTTTGGATTAAACGTGTTAAGTTCCGCAGGCGATCCAAAATTTAATTTAAAAGAACACATGGTAGCTAGGAAAAGGTTCAGACCTTTGTACAAAATTTTTGTACAGTGAAACCTCTAGGTTTTCCGAGTAGCAACCAACAAGGACCCCCTCGGGCCCTTAGCTAGGCCCCTTAGTCGGGTGCACTCGAGCCCTCTGCTAGGTTTAAAATAGTTTTAATCTTTAATTTACAACCGTTCAAGGTAAAATAGAATTTAATATCACCTTTTAAAAAAAATCTAATATTTTTAAAATGTATAATTGATATAGTATATTTGATTAAAAAAAATTAATCAAAATTGTTGCATAAGTTTCCTTAGAGGGTGGATATAAGAACCAACTACTACACTTGCAATTTAAGATAAATGAAGGGGAAAAAAGTGACAAGGCACTCTATTTGATGGATCTAGCGGTGAATTCCATACAAGGTACATGACAATTTGGTACATTATAGCTAATCAAACTTTACAAATGGACCCTTAGATTTTAACCTTGAAACTGATTTGTTTTTTTTTCAAACAAAAAGTAAACTTTAAACTCACTTTTTCACAAAACTATGTTCATGCATATTGAAAACTTGATTACCGAACGACAATTTCATTGAAGAATAATTAAGTTAGTTGACTTTTTTTTTAATAAAGAATGTTACGTTTCATTCGGGCATTTATTAGAAAAAGAGTTTTTCTAAGTGCAAGGGAAATTTCTTCTCATAACATATACATTAGTTGTCATCATGTGAAAGAGGGATAAGAAAAATAAAAGATAACGTTATGAAAATATTAAAATAGCAACTTGAATCATTATGAGATCAAAAAAGTAATAGTTGATCCAGCTTGTAGTTTGCGTGGTAGATCATCTCATTTGCTTGCTCGGTTCAATTCATTGTGATGCACAATAATCCAGCTTCATCGATTCTACATATATAAAAGGACAATAATTAGCTTGATTCGCCATTAGAAAAATAACTATTTTCAGAAGTGGAAGTTTACGATGATCCAGTGGATCATCTTGACTTTTTCCATAATTGGCTTTGTCACTTACGTTTCTGGAAAATAACAACTTGCATCATTATAAGAAAAAGATAAGTAATAGTTGACTTGTACATTTTATGCAAACAATAATCTAGTTGACTTGTGCACCCTGACTCCATCTTCCGAGTTGACCAACCCTATCTCTAGAGCACTCGACTCAGCTTTGCCATCTAAGTTTTCCAGCTCGACTATTTGTTGACTAGATTGATCTCGATTGGTTGACCAACCTCTAGCTGATTTGTATTGAGTTTCAATATTAAAAAAAATGATAATTTCAGTTAGTTTCATTGATTATTCCTAGGTGATTGACCCGATCCCACGAAATTTTTCTACTGATCACTAGAAAAATTCAGGAAACATGCTCGGCGAACATGTTTGTGCAAAGGTGATTAATATGGTGACCATGTTTGTGCAATTTGATTAATATGTGTGAGCAATATGATAGTTGGTTGAATAACTTACTGGGGGTTTTTTCTTGCTTAGTATCTAGTCAACCTGACCTATTAGAAATTTTGCCTTTCTCTAGTATCTACTAAGACTTTTCCCTTCCTAGTATCATTAGACTTTTTCTTTGTCTAGTTTCCACTAGGATTTTTACCTGCATAGTCCCACTATGACTTTCTGGTTGAACTACTTGTATACTTGGTCAACCTCATTAGATCACAACACAACTTAAATTTCAACCCTTTGCCAATATCAAATCAGATTCATTATCTAGTGCTTCATGTGGCAAAAGACGATTCACTCGCCCACAACACCCTCGTCAACCCGTCCTTAGGCCAACACAAAGGAGATAAATTACGAGTGGCTACTAGCCATTAGTGCAAGTGGCCAAGGCATGGGGGACGGCATACTCGGACAAGCTGAGTTTCGACTCCAAGACCTCATGTGGCTACACCTCATGCTTTAACCACCGCACAATCCCAAAGGAACATTATCTAGTACTTCATGCACTAACACATGTTTGTACAATTTGGTGAGTATGTGTGAGAAATATGATAGCTGGTTGAGTGAAATGTCAAATAGGTCTAGATTGACTAAATACTTGACAATGTGAAAGTCCAACAGAGAGTTAGCAAAAGAAAAGATATAAGTGAATCATGATTGGCCGAATATTTGTGATTAAAAGTTTAATAGGGAGTTGACAACAGAGCCAAACCTTTCACAAGGCAAGAGAGGCGACCACCTCAGGCTCGACCCAGGAAAGGGCCTATTTTTTTTAATTATACAAAAAAAAATGAAAGGCATGTTAATTTGCTAAACCCTTTTCTCCCAGCTCCAAGGCATGCTGCACGCCACACGCATCTATGCACGACTACACACAATTTTTCTCCAGCGTTCAGTGTTCTTTCTAATTTCTCCTCCAATTCTCCGGCATTCTTGAATCTTGATCCGCCAGCCATCAAGATTTGGACAATATGGTTAGGTTTTATTTTTGTACATCATTTCCTAAATATTAAGTTGAATCTTCCTTTCATCTTTCTCTGCTTTACTTTTGTATTGGATAATTTGGATCATTGGATAAATTTCTTTTATCAATTCACATAAAAAGGTTAGTTAGGTCATGGGATGATATTTCTTTTCTCCGGCGTTCTTTTATCAATTCTTTTTCTCTGCTTTACTTTTTATGCTATCATTTTCACAAAAAAGTTTTTTCTTTTATCAGTTCTAGTTTCATACTTGATAATTTATAATTAAACTTGCAATTAGCTTACTTTGATGATTTCCAAAAAAGGTTAAACTCATTTTCGTTATTGATAATTTTTCATGCTATGTCTTTTACTTTGTATCTATCACCAATTAGAAAATTAGTTAGGTCACTGAATCTTTTGATCTTGCAATTAGCTTATATAAATATATTATGTAAATTATAATATGATGTGTTTTCTTATTCATTGAAAATTTAAAATTAGTCTAATAGTCTTCTTATATACATTGTCAGTTAACTGTATATACCTCTTCTTATTAAATGTCATTTGGTTTTAATCAAATTTTTATTAGAAAGCCTCCCAAAAAAATCTAACATAATATATTGTTACTCTTGAAATTGCAAAGTATCAAATCATAGCTATAGAGAATTTTTAGATGGTAGCTTGGGGTCATGACTTCACTATTGCCTCTTTCCAAAATGACCTCAACTTTAAAGAAATTGGGATTTTTTTTATTTTAATTTTTGTGATGAATGTAGACACGAATTATTGAGTTAATATTCAATTTTAATACCTTGCCGGTATAATAAAAGAATATTGAAAATTCCTCCTAAATATATGTTTGGAGCTCAAAAGAGAAAAATAAAACAAAGGGAGGAGGCATTAATTCAAAGTCAAGCCGGTGATATTAACAAATATTTTATTAGAAGTAGCAAAATAGAAAGAGAGGAATTAGAGGATAATTTGGTGATTGAAGAACAAAGTAATAATAAAAATGAAGAATTGATTGAGGCTGCCAATTTGATCTGAGTTGAATGAAAACTTAGACAATATGAAAACTTAAATTCAACTATGAATTTGGAGGATCTTGAAAATTGAAATAACATTAGTTTAAAATTGAGAGATTACTTAATAGAAATTGGTCTAAACAGAGTGAATAATTTTTTGTTTCCTAAGGATAGTAACAATAGACATTTTGATTCATCGCATTATACATGGGTAATGGCAAATTGACAAACAATAGATAGAAGATGTCTTGTATATTCTATTTCATTAGATAAAATATTTTGCTGCTGCAAGTTGTTCAAGACTGAACAAATGATGAGTAGAATGAGAAATTTGGATACTAATAGATACAAAGATTGGTGTAATATGCATAGAAGTCTTAAACAACATGAAGCTAACAGAGATCATTTGGATTGCATGATTGCTTGGGTTGAATCAGAAAAGCGGTTGAAAAAATCAAACAATTGATTACAGTATGCAACTTCAAATCAACAAAGAAAGATAGCATTTGAGACAAGTGTTAACAAGAATAATCTCCATTGTGAAAACACTTGCCAAAAATACTTTGGCCTTTCGAGAGGATGATGAGAAATTTTATGTCGAGAACAATGGGCTATTTTTGCAAATAATAGAAAGTGTTGCTGAGTTTGATCTAGTGTTGCTGAGTTTGGAAAATTCAAGTGGGTCATTAAGAATCAAACACTTGACATGAAAAGCGAAGTCTGGATCCGTAAAAGTTGACCGGACATTTGGCGATGAAGAAGATCTTAATAGGTTGAGGTCAACTGGATAGTAGGTAAGATGAATTGGTAATATATATATATATATATATATATATATATATCGATTTGAACCTTAGGCAAGTGCTACCAAAGATGTATATATTTTTTTCTTATTGATAATGGCATGTAACACAACAAGAAGGTGGACTTAATTGATAAGGAAATTAAAGACCTAAAGATAATTAAGTCTCTTTGACTCAGCAAATAATTAAGTCTATGCGGATCAGAGTTAGTGATGCCGATGCAGATGCAGATGCCGATGCGTGATGCAGATGCAATACAGTAATTTAAGCGATCCAGCTTCATCGATTCTTTATGCAACATTGACAATAATTGGCTTGATTTGCTATTAAAAAATAACTATTTTCAGAATTGAAAGTTTATAATGATCCTAGCGGATCAGATTGACTTTTTCAATATCTATCCAGACAATCCAATTCGTCCATCTTGTGTGCCATTCGGACATTTATTAAAAAAAAAAAAAAAGAAATTTTTCTAAGGGTAAAGACTAAAGACAGTTTCTCTTCTTTTAATATCAAATTTTCAGCATGTCGACATACGATTTCCTTAATGTACTTTATTATTTTCTAAAAACTCATCATGATCCATCCAATTCAAAAATTTTTAAGTTCATGTCAAACCCTATCATCAACGGGACCTATATTTTTAAAATACAACAAATATGTGGTCTTATTCGCTCTTATTCTTTTAATTAATTAAGTTGGAATTGATTGATTAATTTAACTTAGGCGACGTAATGGAATTAGGTACGTTGTCATATTTAAAGCGAATAGGCAGTAGTTGTGCTGTCCTTTTGCAAGCTGCAAACTACTTGTGCGATCACATGGTATGACTTTAATTATTAGAAAAATAGTTTTTCTAATGGTAAGAGCAGTTTAATTTTCTTCTCTTAATATTAAATTTTCAACCTGCCGCCTGAGATCTATCTCGACTATCATTTTCTTACACTATTTACTTTTTTATTATTATTATTATTATTATTACGTCATGCTTAGTTTCTTCTCATGACATATACCTTTAGTTGTCATCATGCATATGAAGAGGGGCAGGAAGGCTAAAAGATACCGTTATGAAAGTATTAAAATCATGCAACTTGAATCATGCATTACGAGAACCAAAAAGTAAATAATACATGCTACAACGGAAATGATATATGCAAAACGTTATATGATTGAATGCACTCGAGGTATCCTGAACACGCTAGGCGCCCCTCGGGCATCCAGGGCGACACCCAACATATATATATATATATATATATATATATATATATATGCCATGTATGTTTAAAATGTTTGTTTGTTTTTGTTTTATTTTGTTTAGTTTTTTTTGTTGATAAACACGAACCAATCTGTTAATTAAACTTGTCTCTTCATCATGTGATGAGGAGCAAGAAAAATAAAAGATAACGTTCTGAAAGTATTAAAATAGCATGCAAGTAGTCGAATCATTAGGCATGAGAAATTTGACTTGCACATTAGTTTTGTGTACGTGGTAGATCATCTCATTTGTGATGCACATGCATTAGAAAAATAACTATTTTCAGAATTATATTGGAAGAGTTTTTAAAGACCATATCTTACTACTGGATCAGATTGACTTTTCCAATCGATCCAGCTTTGACTTTTATATTAGAAAAATAACTATTTTCAGAGTTATAGGTGACGTCGTGTAACCGACGTAGGATTAGATAACGTCATGAAATTAGTTACAACATAATTTTGCTGTCCTTTTGGTAGCTGTAAACTGGTGCATGAATCACATATATGGATGGCATGATGATACAATAGCTTAATTATTAATTGATGGATCTCTTAATTAATCTTATCCCTAGCTAGCTTCTCTTTAATTAGTTTTTCTTTGTCTAGCTCTCTTTAGTAGTATCGTATCGTCTGTCTATAAAAGAAGGAAATAATGGGGTGTCACTCCTGCACGCACGCAATAATCTCTCCTCTCCTCTCCTCTCCTCTCCTCGGCCTTCAGGTAGCTAGCGATGGCTGAGGTCAGCTTAACTTCCGCTGTAGACGTCAACGAGTTATGCAAATCCAGCGAGCAGAACATCCGTGAGAGTCTATGCATTATATGCCTTTCTTAATTTTCTTAGATATATTACTTACTATTAATGACAATATAATTTACATTGCGTGTTTAATTATTAGCTCTTAAGGTTGGGCCATGGGGAGGCAGCGGGGATACCAGCTTTGACATAATAGGTCCACCGACCTCCCAAATCACAAAGATCCTAGTCAAGACAGGAGCCGTCGTCGACAGTTTGGTGATCTCCTACGTTGTTGACTGGGAAGTCCAATCATACCGAGCAGGCGGCACTGGCGGTGTTGAAACCCACGAGGTACGTCCAACAATATTAATAATCTAAGTTATAAATATACATGCTTGTAGTAGCTTAATTAACAAAATATAGATCATATCAATATATTTTGAGATCGATCGATGTTGCAGTTTGAACTAGGCCGAGGTGAATATATCAACAAAATCTTTGGGTCCATCAGTGATTATAACGGCGAAACTTGTATCAGTCAGCTCGGATTTAAAACCAACTTGGGGAAGCAACATGGGCTTTATGGGAAAGGATGTGGCAAGGAGTTCACTGTTCCAGTTGTCAACGGTCGAATTGTTGGACTCTTTGGCCAGTACACCAATTATATAAATGCGATCGGAGTCTCTGCTCTCTTACTCTCCTCTCTTAATTAATTAATTGCCTATCTGATCATCCATTCTGGCTTGGCTTCTTCGCTTTGTTATTACTGTTTTAAATAAATTTGGTATGTTCGGTGTTTTAAAATAAAATGGATGATGATCAGTCAACTTTATGTATGTTTAATTTGCTGTTCTCAAGCTAGCTACTAGCTAGCTTCTTCATTTGCTCTAATAGATTGTGTTGTTTTTATCATAAGTACTTTTAATTCCATTTTTTTTTTATCGATCGTCAGTTTAATTTTCATTATATTTGATCTAACACAACTAAAGATCTAATTTATTCCAATATATTTTGCTTACATCAAGAAAATGTAATTATGTAAATGCGGAAGGAAATGGAAGGATGGATGAAAATAATGTAAGAAAATAAATTTGACACGAAATTATAAATAAATATAAATACGGATATATATTAATTTGTCATTTAAAAAAAATAAAAAATAAGCCGAAAAAATTTCATTTTAAATTTATATAAATTGAATATATATTTATTAAATATTTATAAATTTGTATAAATTGAAAAGAAATTTAAATTACATAGAAACTTACGTTCTCTTCCAAAATGGAACAATGTAACGATCGAACCAGCTCCGCACTTCACTGGGATTGAGAGAGAAGACTCTTATCATCAAATTAAACGACATCAATTACTCTCCAGAGTCATTACCATCAACATAGAACTTAACTCAATCATTGGAGAGCCTCAGTAAAGTACCTCATGAAATTCTTCCTGATGACAGAAACAAAGACAAAAAATTTACTAATCACAAGAAACTTGTGAGGTTACTTTCAATCCTTATTTCATATGAAACAGAAAACTTACAGCTGGTCCAATATTTTTTAAATAAATTAAATAATGTAATCGGTTACTGAAACAACATAACGTCACCAACTGATGATATAACGTCACCGGTATGATTTTTCACATCGTATCATCCATGTACGTTGTTAACGCATTAAAGCTCGCGGTTAATAATAGCTTTTATGACATGTTTAATTATGTGCACTGTATATAATATAATATTTAATATAAATGACGGTAGAAAAGATACACTGTCAATAAGTTTTTTTACGACGTGCAGCCTGCATTGTTAAAACTTAATATTAACGACGTGTAGAGCACTGTTAATACTTATTAATATTATTAACAACGACGTGTAGAAAAAACACGCTCGGATACCCATGTGTTTAAACATCTAATCTCACCGTGACTTTTTTTTTCACTCAATAGGGAAACCCTCAATTCTCAAATCTCATTGCCCTCTTCCCTCTCCCTATAGGAAATGGGAACGTGGGCATGCCCACGTTTCCCACTTTCTATGGGGCAAAAAGTACCTTTTACCGTTGGAAAAATTTCCATTATAAATGGTGCGTCCAGGGATGGTTCAATAGGGGTGTAGAAGAATATCCGAGGCTGCGAGATTTAGTTTATGAAATTGTGAGAGCTTTCCGATTCTGTGATTGTTCTTCCGATAGCGAGAGGCTTCTTCCTCCATCCAATATATTCTCCACTTCGAATTTCGCAACAACAAGATATGATTTATTGTTTTGTATAATGAATTTCTATTATAATTCCTTCATTAATATCAAAGGATTAAGAATTATACTTTGTTATGGTTTCTCGTCACTGAACACGCCGCAACTAGTCATGAAGGTGATTGTTCAGCTGAAAATCTCTGAAACACTAGTTTGCCCGTGCTGCCATGGCCAATGTTTTGGTTGCTGCAAAGGAGCGGCGACGACTGCATCACGACAGTAGGACCACGATAGTAGGACGCCGACAGTAGGGTCATAGGGAGACTAACGGCGGGGGCACATGCCAGCAACCAAGTCGCTCGCCAACGTTAGCGTCGCTACTCGGTAGTGCATTGTGTTAGATCGGAAAATTGAGATAGTGTCGCGATTTCCACCAGAGCCGGACTCAAGCCACAGGGATATATCAACGATGACATCCCGGCTGGCTTTCTCATGCTATGAATTATATTACAGATATTCAGTAAATGAGTTTAAGACAATCAAATATATAATATGCATTCAAATAGTAAATCTATATTTAGTAAGAACTATAAGGCGATTACCTTAGGACATCTCTCAAACTCTAACACAGGAAGCACCAGATGATCAAACCTAAGTTTTGATAATGGAAAAATGTTCAAAGTTAAGGTTTGTCGTTGTTCTAACAAGTCTGACTAAGTGCCTAGAGAAGTTCTAAGTGGATCGTAGGTAAGGTGAAGTCCTAGTTGAGGTTAGGTAAAGAAGTTTTAGTGGATACTAGGCAAGTGGAAAGTCATAGTTGTGGCTAGGCAAGGAAGTCTGGTTCATGGAACTGGGTGAAGTCTTGGTAGGTCGAGGACATCGGGCAAAAATCCTAGGGTTAAAGACACTAGGTACACTACAACAAATATAGCTTTTCGCGGCGCGTAAATATGCTATCCGCGGCGTGCATTGCGTCCTGTACAATGATAAGCTGTTGAAAGTCTGAAGATATCCACGGCGTGCAATAAACACTGCAATTGACGTATTCGCGGTGTGCAATGCATGCTGTTGTTAGTGTTATCAATGGCGTACAATAAACGCTGCAATTGAAAAATTCACGGCTGACAATGCATGCTGTTGTTAGGGTAATCAATGGCGTGCAATAAACGTTGCAATTCAATTATTCACGACGTGCAATTCATGCTATCATTAGTGTTATCAATTTGCAATTGAAGTATTCGCGGCATGCAATGCAAGCTGTTGTTAGGATTATCAACGGCATGCAATGCACGCCGCAATAGATAGTATTCACGACATGCAATGCATGCTACCATTAGAGTTATCAACAACGTGCAATAATATACACAAAATGCAGAAACATAATGTGCAAAAAAGATAAAATGTCGACACACAAAATGCAGAAACAAACACAACTTGCAGAAACATAAAATGCACCACACTTAACATAACATAACAAGAGTTCACTTAGTAACATGATTTGGATCCAACAAAAATGTATGCCTTTCAAATAAGTAGAATCTATCTCACTCACACAAAACTACAAGTTTAGACAGCCATGCTACTCTGCTTCCTAGTGCATCGTCGAGATAAAACATTTCATCATTTGGTCGTATCAAGTCTACCTTCTCCACCAGAACTTTATCAACCCAAACCTTCCAACAAGATCCTCCAAGAGGAATGTGATGCACTTTTGCTTTTGGATCTGTGGATGCAACTCGACCTTCTGCAACAACTCCCTCACCACACCAATGAAGTAACTTACATTTATGATTATCATGGACAGCTTCACTATTCACATTCTTCAACTTTGCCTGCATATAGTTAAACAATATAAAATTATTAATATGACATGATGCTTAAACAATGAACTTTTGGTTTATAAGGCATACAATTTGAATATAATTACCTAAAATTGTTTTGCACCATTGATATCAATATCATTCCCAATACCGCTACTAATGCCACCACTAGCAACATAATTTGACACACAAATTATGTCAAGTAATGTCATCATGTAATTAAATCCAATAATTTAACTATACATACTTAACTTATTTTATCTAATGATGGTTAATTTACTAACCTGTTCTTCATCATTTTGTCGCCTCATACTTTGGAGAAACATGGACCTCATTTCTTGCATTTCTTGTTGAAAGTTATTCATCATACTTTGAAGCTGCTTAATAGTTTCATTTTGTTGAATGCAAGCTTCAGTTTTTGATGGTGTAATTCCAAAGCCCAACCCACACACTCTACCTCGAGCTTCCTTGCCAAATACAATGCTAATTGCGTCATTGGCAATGCTAGTTGTATTTAAAGATTCAGGTGGACATTCTTCTATTTTTCTCTATCAAATAGAACAAACAGATAATTTTTTAGCAAATAACAAGTTTTTCTAACCTTTTACAAAATTCAAAGAGATAGTTTTATTACCATTTTCTCTCCAATAGCTTCACTACTAGGTTGCCCATTTTTTTCTTTGTGAGCCTCAATCCAAACTTTTGATCTTGTAATTGGTGTATCTGCAGGACTTTTTTTTTTTCCTTAAGTATGGAACATATAGAATATATAAAAAATCATTAGAAAAGAAATTTAAAAGATGTATCATTGCTTAAATAAGAAAACTTTAAAACAAACTATCCATAAAGTTGTATAAATAATAATATTTACCATCATGTTGGCCAAACGGGCATAACCTCTCCGGCTCATTGTATGATTATGGTCTTGTTTTACCCTCATTTCTCTAAATTTGGCACTCTTCTCCTGAGAATTAAAATATAACCAACAAGGAAAAATACAACCATGAGCAGTAACAATCTAAGAAAAAATTCATAGTAAGGATACAGATTCTAAGATATTCAAAAATCTAAGAAAAAATTCTAGCATTATAATACATGATTCAAGATTTAACTAATTGCACAATTTCTTTATAAGTTAAGATATAATATTTTTTTTATTTTGCACAGTATCAGGGTGCATGCAATTGTTCACCACCATTCCTTCACATTTTATTGTTGAGCAGAAACAATTAAACATTGCAAGACTTTATAATGTTGTTTCTCTGAGCAGATACACCAGAACTTGCCTTGTCCTATTAACATTATTAAGGTTATGTTTTTTTAGCGCTATTGTTACTAGACTGTAGTTTTGAAATTCTTCAAAAGCTTAGCATCTCAGATTATATATCCTCTTTGTTTGAGATTTTCATGTAAGTAGCAGCCATGCCGAGATATATCAAGGAGCCTTAACATTCTAGAAAATGAATGAGTTGGAGTCAAGACATCAAATTTGTTGTTTTTTGTATTTCTTATTATTCTGATTATAGAGTTACATCATGACACAAGAAATCCATTTGGTCTCAATTACATAATCCAGCCTTAATTTAAACAATCATAACTAAGTGCCGAATTTTTAATTTTAATTGATTGGCTGATCATTCCTGAGTTTAGTTCATGTGGAGAGGCTGAATATGTCATCTCACAATTCATATCTTTTTAAATGTAGGAACATCTCTAACAATTCCCATACACTCTTGGAAATAACAGGAAAAAATCTGACATAAAAGGAAAAATTCTGACATAAAAATTCTGACAATATGAAACTATGAATACTCAAACATACAATTATTATGACCACTATATTATTTTGCAATGCTTTAAAAATCCTTTTTGACCACCTTAGACAAAAGGAAGATATTGTTTAATGCTACAAAAACTTCACATGCATCCCATGTCAAGTGATACCAGCCCATAGAAGACCCATTTGGATTACAATGTAGTAATCAAGTATGAGATAGCTTCTAAATGGGACAAAATCAAATTCGTAACAAAATTACTACAAATGGAAGAGAGTTTAGAATATATAGTTAACCATAATTACTACAAATGATTAAAGTGAGTGAGCATATGATACTACTTACTGATTTTGGTCCATAACAGTGAATTAATACTTACTTGAAAGGAAAGTGACAGTGTCTTCTTTACAAAAATGTCCCACTGATTTCGGTCCATAAATTCGGGCTTCAAAAGACTAAGATCTCGTGAAGCTGCTTGACCAGTATTAACTTCTCGTATAAGTATCTGCAGCATGGACTTTCTACCACGCCACAACTTACCTAACTTTTGACAGATTGTTTTCTTTTCCCACTCCTCAACATTAAAATGTAGCTGTAAAATATAAAGCATGAATATATGACTAAATTTTGTTATAGAATTGGAAAATAATAATTCAGTGACAGATGACATTACCTGAAGACAACTCCACATTTTACTTTTCAAATCTTCATCTACGTCATTCCATCCATCCAATATATATGGAACAAATTTTTTTACCATACAACCTAGAAAAGATGCATACTTCACCGAATTATCTCCAATTGGTTGTCCGAACTCATTACGCTCTAGCACTTTGGGATTTTGTTGGCCACTAACCAACATCAACTTTGATGGACCTTGCCCCCATTTCCCATCAATTTTACTGTCATCAACCGACTCTTTACCATGCAAAGGTTGTGAAGAATCAGGGGCAGTGTTACAGTCCATTCTCGATAGTTGATTAACAATTTTTTCCTACAAAATAGCATAAAGAGATGTTGAAATGCATAAGTGTACTTATTAAAATAAACCAAGAATTAAAAAAGGATTACAATATATCACCTGAACTTCAACTATAGATTCTCTACTGCGTTTTTTGCCCATTTTTTTTTATCATTTGAATGCTAAATAATGACCTGATAAAATATGTAATATGACATGATGCACCACTGAAAGATTGTAAACTAGAACAAAAATATATTGCAAAAGTAAATAAAGAGTAATCGAGTTTGAAAAGAACATTTATTTGTTGAAATAAATAACTATAAATCTACATCTGAAAAGTTCAGTCATGGGATATCAATAACATCAATTCCCTCACACTCATTTCTGGAATATGGTTCTTTCTCAGTAATGTTAATCTCAAGTCTGGACACATCAAGAGGTTTTGATGATGTATATGCATCCTCTTCAAGCAAATCCATGTTATGAATACCTCGAGGTGGCGCTTTTAGCAACACATACCAATTTGATTCATCATTTTCCCTAGAATAGAAAACTTGCTTTGCGTGTGATGCTAAAATGAAAGGATCATTTTCAAAAGTCCTTAGTCATTGGTGTAAGTTGACAAGTGTAAAATCATCATCCATTTTGATACCAGTTCCAGGATTAGCCCAATCACACCTAAAAATAGGTACTTTGAAAAAATAATAGTCTAGTAACACAATATCTCATATAACCCCATAGTACGATAGTCTTCCTACTGTATGTGAATCAGTAGAACTAGATTGCCAAATAGTATCAGCTTCAACTGAAACACCATTATCTTGTGTCGACCTTCCAACATCAATTGTGTGGAACCGATGTCCATTTATAATATAACCTGTATACGATATAACATGTTTTCTTGGACCATGTGCTAGCCATTGAATCCGATCTAAAGAGTTATTAAGAACATGTTTTAATAACCATTGAGCAAATGTTTCCATATGTCATTTTTGTAACAGTGTTTCATTACTTGAGAAATGATGATCTGTTTGTTTAAGCTCCTCAATGTGCATCCTATTTAAAATCATTGAAAAGTAATTGTTAAAATATATGAATCATGCAATACACCAAGAATATTAGGGTTGCAATTTAATACTCACTGTATGTAAGGATCAATTTCTGCAGTATTGAACAACACATATCGATGTGCTGCTTGTAACAAATGTTCTTCTAAAATAATTTCTTTTCCTTGAGAAATGGGGCGACCTTCCACTACTCCATTTTCCAAATCGTCATTCCGATTAGATCGGAGACCAATACAAGCAGCTTTTTTTATATAAGCACTACAAAATCACATTCGTTCTTCTGCAAGGTAACACTCAGCTATGCAACCCTCTGGCCTTGCTTGGTTCTTCACATAGCCTTTAAGCATTTTCATAAATCTAAATAATTAAAAATCACATGAAATAAATGTTGATAGAAAAATCTAAGTTGTTGTATGATATTAAAGTAGTAAAAAGATAGATTATTATTTATTACCTTTCAAATGGATACATCCAGCGGAATTGAACTGGCCCACACAGGCGAGCCTCTCTTTCTAAATGAATTGTCAAATGAACAGAGATGGTAAAGAAAGCAGGTGGAAAGTACCTCTCCAACATGCATAAAGTTTCAGCAATATTCTCTTCGAGTTGTTCTAGACGGTTCCTATCTAACACTCTTTGACATAACTCATTGTAAAATGCACAAAGCAAAAATATAGCATTACGTGGACCTTTTGGTAAAAGATTTCTCAATGCTACTGAAAGCAATTGTTGCATAAGAACATGACAATCATGAGATTTCAACCCAATAAGCTTTCATTCTTCTAAAGAAACACAGTTATCAATATTTGAGCTATAACCATCAGGTAACTTTATTTTCTTCAACCTAGAACAAAATACGTCCATTTCATTTTTAGACAATGTGCAAGGTGCAGCCGGCAAGTGATACATGTTTTCTCCTTTTTCTTGAGGATGTAATTCTTTTCTAATATTTAAGTGCCTCAAATCTTTGCGAGCGTTAACACCATCTTTTGATTTTTTTTATTTAAGTTTAACATTGTACCTTTGATATTCTCGCAAATATTCTTTTCAAAATTCATAACATCTAAGTTATGGCGTAGCAGGAGCCCCTACAAGTTTAACCATCAACACATTTCATATATTAGTTTAAGATTCAAAATAAATTGTGCATAAAATATAAAAAATTTATAAAAGACAATTAATAGAGTGCAAAATAACTTACACTCCAGTATGGCAAATTGAAAAATATTGACTTCTTCCACATTTGAACTGCTTTTTGAACTTTTTTTGAACCATCACGCTCCTTCCTATTTTTCTTTGTATTATTGATATCCTTACCCATTTTCTTTTTACCCCAGTCATTTTTAATGTCTTTCACTACATTAAGAATTTCTAATCCATTCAGAGGCCTAGGTTTTCCTTTTGTCTCTTTATTCCCATCAAACCACTTCTTCTTCTGACGGAATAGATGATTAGGAGCAAGAAATCTCCTATGCCCTAAATATGCAAACTTTCTACTATACTTAAGCCACATAGAAGATATGCCTTTACCATATATTGGGCAACCAAATTTCCCTTTTGTGGCACATCCAGCTAAGTTTCCATAAGTTGGAAAATCATTGATTGTCCACATCAAAATAGCCTTCATATTGAACACTGACTTGCTAAATGCATCATACGTCTCCACACCAATGTCCCATAACTCCTTCAAATCCTTCACTAGGGGTTCCAAGTATACATCTATATCATTTCCTGGTTGCTTCGGGCCTGGAATCAATAATGTCAACATAAGATTTTCCTTCGCTATGCACATCAACGGAGGAAGGTTGTAATTGACCAAAATAACTGGCCAACAACTATATCTAGAACTAAGATCACCAAAAGGATTGAATCCATCTGTTGCAAGACCAAGCTGGAGATTTCTAGGATCTGATGCAAAAGCTGGCCACTTATGATTTATCGTATCCCAAGCTATTGAATCAACTGGTTGACGCATCATATGATCATGACATGGGGATTTCGGGTTCTAATTTGTTCTTGCTCATATGGAAAGTGATGTACTTGGTGGATTGCGGATGTTTTGTATTCTCTGTATCATTGTAAGTTCTGTTAGTAAGGCATGGATTTTCAATTTACAAGTCCTATTTCTTCTTAATAGCTTGAGTTCGGAACCATGATCGTGATGTTTTTGGTAGGGTTGTGTTCCCATGAAGTTTGTGTTTCGATCTGGGATTTTTACGATGTTTTGACTTCTACTGGTGGCTCCTATTGGATTTTTGTATGGATTTCGAGCGTCTATGATTGAAATTGGGAGTTGTAGCTTCAATTTGAGGTTTCTGTTCTTCATTTAGTAGGTAGTTTCTCCATGTAGGTTGTGGTTAGATCTGGAGTTAGAAGGATGATGTTTTCCCTTTTCTGATAATGTCGTGTGATGTTATTCCTGCTTCCCCAATGGATTATTGAATTGTAGATGGTTTTCAATGAACTTCCTCTCCTTCATGATGCTTTCCGATCTTCTTGGCGGATTTGTTTTTCATTGGTTTAGATGTGGATTTGTGGATGGATCTGATGTTTTTATGTCTTCCTGATGCTTACGAATTTTCGAACGGAAATGATTGTGGTTTAGATGGGATTTCGATGTGGTGATTGATTCATTTAGATGATCTTAAATGCTGGTACAGACTTGGACCAAGTAATGTTTAGTGTAGATATTCTTCTTTAATTCTATAGAATGTGCATGATTGTAGAATGAATAGAGCTAAGTTCCTCTACTGTTCATGTATGACTGCAAAGAATGAAAAGGGAAGATCATGTTTATTGAATAGAGCTAAGTTCCTTACTATTCATAAATGACTGCAAGAATGAAAAGGGTAGATATTGATTAGAGCTAATTTGATGGGTATGAGCATATGTGGTGACAATACGGGATGAGTGCCTCGGAATGAGCTCAGGGGAGGGCCCTTCCAAACATGACTGATATAGTAATTTATGATTGATACTGTAATTTATTTATGTTAACTTCGGTTATATGACTGCATGTTCTCTAGAAGGTACCTCTAGGGTCATGGGACTGATTGACTGGCTCAAATAATGGTTACCACCTTATGACATATCCACCTGAATTAGCTATGTAGACCTTTTATGTATGTATTTCCCTTCTCTGTTTTGTAATTGAGTTCATGTTCTATGCCTATTAGTTTTTGCTCCTGTTACTTCATGGATGTCATATTATTCATATTGGACTGTACTTGCTGAGTTCGTAAACTCACGATGCTTACGTTATAGGTGAGGGAGATACTTCCTAGAATATGATAGGGAGAATGCAGATGGAGTAGACGAGGAGGCAAGATGGATGCACGATACCCTGTCCAGACGCCTTAGGAGTGCTGAGTAGGTGTGGGATGCTACCGTTCGGTCGGATAAAGTGGTTACTCTGTTGAGATTGTTTCTACGATTGTTTTTGTAGCAAAGGTATAGAAGGTTGTCTCTCAATAAGAGAAATAAAAAAAACAAGAAAAACTGAGGGAAGTTTAGGGATGTTTCAGTTGGTATCAGAGCAGCTATGTAGATCCACATAGTCGTGTAGGGTTTATAGAGAGCAAGAAGAGCATGCCCGTGTGGATCCACACGGTCGTGTGGAATTTCCAGAAGGTAATAAGATTGTGGCCGTGTGAATCCACACGGTTGTGCCACTTGACCATAGGCAAAGAAAAGGCTGGTTGTGTGGATGTCACACAGCCATGGCACGGGTCATGCCAGGCCCGTGTCTGGCACTAATTAAAGAGGGTTTCTTCCCCTTTTTAAGGGAAGGAAGGTTCTCCCCTTTGGTAGATCCATCTTGGACATGATTTGGACTTCTTGGGCACATTCTTGGATGATCCGAAGCCATATTCAGCATCACTATCTCTCCAGAAGCAAAGGATTTAATCCAAATATCAATCGACGCATCAGATAAGCTTCTTCTCCCTTCTTTCTTTAGATCGGGTTTGGATGCTTTTCAATTTCTATGTCTTCAAATTCTTTCTTCTTAGTTATGGAGTAGATCTATTGTTCTATGCTTAAGGAAGTAATTGTGATATGAATTGATATAAGAACTCATGGATATATCAAGTTCCTATCTATATAACATTGCTATATCTTGTATCCGCTTGATCTTATGTGTGTGTAACTTGCTTGAGCTTAATTTCCATATTTGATTGAGTGGTTGTGTAGACTTGTTAATCTCGTAAAGGGAATGTCCTAAATTGTATGACCAAGGGATCCTAATGACAATGGTATCTCGTTACCGGACTTCTAGAGCATTACCCTAAAAGGAAAAGCAATCCTCCACAAGGATGTAGGTAATTGAACATAATTGTTATCTCTATGTTATTGTATGTTAGTATGTTCTTATGATTTATGACCAAGGGGCCATAGTGATAGGAGTATCCTGTTATCGGACTTCATAGGAATCACTTTCATTTGGTAGCATAGGATATGGATTAAGATGACATTCCGTCTTGACCTCTATGGGGAAGAGCTCGTAATGAATCTAACTTCCTACAAGTGCATAAGAATAAAGGATACACGATAGGCGATCCTTGATATATTGATTTGCATCATAATGAAATCGAACCCCTAGAACATCTCCCAAACCAAGGTCCTCAACACTTTCTCTCTCTCTTCCCCTTTCTTAATCCTACTTCCCTTTACTTAGTGTGCAACTCTAAATCATCGATTGTTTAGTTAATTCGCTGTGAGTAATCACTGGTGCTTATAATCAATTCTCGTGAGATCAATAATCTTTTATTACTTGACGGCATTCGCACACTTGAGGCACACATCAAGTTTTTTGCGCCATTACTAGGGACTGCACTTATAACATTAGTTGATAATCACTTGAGTTAGTCTAAACTTGTTTTCTTTTTAGTATTGTAAATATTTCTACAATTCTATTTTTTTGTAAATACATCTTGCATTCACTTACTTTTCTTTCTGCAATTTTCTTTTCGCAATTTAAATTATGTAATTTGAATTTCCAACACTTTGATTCTGACTTCAAAAATTGAAAAATATGTTTCTTTCTACCTTTAGATTCTGCAATTGGAATTCTTGTAACCTTATTTTTGTATGCGAAGATCTAATCTTACAGGGAATTTATTACTACTTGATCCTGATATAGATAAAACATACCAAAGAAGAAGAAACATGTAGAGACAACAGAAAGAACAAAATTTCTCAAATGGCGAACAAACCTCTTAAAGATTATGCAACACTTTATGCACGTGGGTTTCGATCTAGCATTACCAGACCACCTATCAAAGCCAATAAATTTTGAGATTAAGCTTGCAGTGATCTTAATGGTTCAGCAAAATTAATTTGGAGGTGGACCACATGAAGACCCAAAACAACACTTAGAGGTCTTTTATGAAATATGTAGTGCAATAAAAATGATGGGGTCCCAGCAGAAGCAGTAAGATTAATGTTATTCGAGTTTTCTCTAAGGGATAGAGCTAAACAATGGCTCACTTCTTTGCCTACTAATAGTATCACATCATAGGAACAGTGCAAACAAGTATTCTTGGATAAATTCTATCCTCGAAGTAAAACCGCACACGTGCAGAATTTAACTGATAGATTCAGACATGCTGACTCAGAATCTCTATATGAAGCTTGGAATTGATTCAAGAATATGTTCATACTTTGCACCCACCATGGATTAGAGAAATGGTTAGTCATCCACATGTTATATAATGGAATCAATTATCACATAAAAGTGTCCTTAGACTCTGCAGCTAGAGGGGCGCTAGTGAACAAAGGATTAGATAAAATCGAAGAAATAATTAAAAGTGTGGCACTAAACCATCACCAATGGGCATTAGAGCGAAGTGGAGGCTTCCTCCTTGGAAATTCAATAAAGGCATCGGGAAATATTGACGTGGATACACTTACACTTATGTCAGCAAAAGTTGATGCATTATCGAAGAAACTTGAATTAATGGGGTCTGGTTCAGTGAACGCTATTGTAGGATTCTGTGATTCTAGTGGTATTGTGGAGCATGCACAAGAAGCTTGCCCACTGATGTGCGTAGATTTTATTATTATTTATACATGTTTTGACGCACATTCACTTACTTTATTCACGTATATTCTATGCATATTCACCTCTCTTAGCATATAGTCAGCATAAATACTCTTTTGTTCAGAGATATGCTCTTTGTGTGTTTTCTTGTTGACAGGACGTGATTTGGAGCAAAAACAAAGCCTACATGAAGTCTAGAGCTTTCAGAGTGTCACGGGCAGGCGATGACTAAGTTTTCCGGACGTCTAGGACCAAGGTGCCCTAGTGACAGAGGTAATCATTTCCGGACGTCTAGGACATTCCCTTAAAAGGAGAAACACTCCCTTAGGAATTGCTGCTCTCATAGAAAGAGTGCCCTAGAGCGTATTGACCAAGGTACCCTAGTGACAGGGATAACCCTTTCCGGACGTCTAGAACATTCTCTTGAAAGGAGAGACAATTCCTCCATAAGGAAGTAGGCTACCTTTATTCTTATTATTATTTACTAGACATGTATTCCTGTGATCTACCGAGACGCCCTCGTGACAGGGGTTAACCGTTACAGGATTTCATAGGGATCATCTCTATTTGACACTTAGGGATATTGACTAATCTAACTTCCTGCAAGAACATGGACATAGAGGGTAGAAACTAAGCAATCTATGTAATATCTCCTAGTATTATAATAAAACCGAAATCCTAAAATCCATCTCCCAAAGGTCATTCCCTCCAAGATCAATTCTCTCTCTCTCCTCCCTCTTCATCTCAATCTTCTTTCCCTCTCTTTAATCACACTCGTTAGTTCGCAAGCGCCAAAGCTAACTTCCGACTGTCTAGATAACTTACTTTGTGACATCTCTAATGCTTAATCAACAGTCCCTGTGGTTCGACAATCTTTTATATTACTGACGATGAATCCGAAGCTGATCTCGAGCTCGCTCGCCCTCTCCTGGCTGCAACCTAGGGAGTGGATCTCCAACCACCGAGCGTATGATTTTCGGGCTCGGTTTGAGTCCCCGCTAGTCGGTCCGCCTGCTATGATGTTGATCTCCCCCCGAGCGGCATTGCTTCTATTCTCCTCCTCCCGAGCTGATGGTCTGCCCTGCTCGTGTGAGGCTCGGGGATGTTCGTCACCCTTCGGCTGATGATGGTGATGCCGCTCGGATGATCGTCTTGTCTCTTCTTATCGCTCGATGCTATGACGTCCATGTCTCCGGTCGGGGGAAGGCGATCAGAGATGATAACTCGTGGGGGTCGGTTGAACAACTGGGGCGAATCCGCGACAATCACGAGTGTTGTGGGTTGCTGACTGGTGAAAGGCACAAAACATAGGAGTCCATACCTTTCCCTTCGGCCTTGGCCGCTTGGAGGCCACATGTGGCCTTGGTTCCTGGTGTGGTCGTGCTCCTTCGGCTTGTAGCCCTCTTGGTAGTTGATGGTTGATCGGCGACCTCCTTTCAGTCGGCGCCAATGGTTTGGGTGGCGCTTTCTTCCTTCTGGCCGCCTCGGCTTCCTCCACGTTTATGTACTCATTGGCCTTCTTCAACATGTGGTCGTAGTCGCGAGGCAGCTTTCTGAAAAAGCGTCCAGAAGAAGTCCCCGTCCACGAGCCCTTACGTGAACGCGTTCATCATGGTCTCGGACGAGACCGAAGGGATGTCCATTGCCACTTGGTTGAAGCGCTGGATGTAAGCTCTGAGGGTCTCTCTCAGCCCTTGCATCATGGAGAACAGACTTACGCTTGTTTTCTGGTAGCGCCTGATGCTCGCGAAGTGGTGAAGGAAGGTCATTCGGAAGTCTTTGAAGCTTCGGATCGATCCATCCGGCAGCCTCCGAAACCAGTGTTGTGCTGAGCCGGATAATGTAGTGAGGAAGACTCGACACTTGACTCCGTTAGTATATTGATGGAGAGTAGCAGCGTTATCGAACTTACCTAGATGGTCGTCCGGATCGGTCGACCCGTTGTATTCTCCGATCGCCAAGGGAGCATAATGCCTTGGCAGAGGGTCTTGCAGAATTTCCTCAAAGAATTTTCCATTGATCCGCTCGGGTGAGGCGTTGGCCTCAAAGTGCCTTGCCCTTCCGCACGTCCCGAACGGGAGCTTCGTCAGATGAAGATCCTCGATCTTGATTGGCTTGCACGATCTCGGAGAGCGTTTGAAATAGCGCCCGGTGAAACGGAATGGGCATGGGTGGAGCTTCTCCATGAGTGCCGGTTGGCATTTTATTCTGTCCCCAGATGGACGATTGCTCCGGCTGGTCTTCATGTGCCGCTTGGCCTCCTGAGGCCAATGTCGCTTGTTGTGCCAGTTGATTGGCTAGCGCCTTCTGCTGCTGCTGCTCGACTATCTTTGCTACCCGTACTTATATGAGCGTGTCGAGCTCCTCTTGAGTGAGCGTCATGGTGTGGAGACGTCCAGCTTCTTCCATCTTCTCGGCTCGGATGCAAGTGTGTTCCCACAAAGGGCACCAAATTTGATCTTGTCCGAGAGTCGAGTCGACGGACGCTGGGGAGATGACGCTCATGTTGACTGGATGTAGACTGAGGGTGACGTGGACCTCCGATGAGCGAAGCCTGCAACCACAAGTCATTAGTGCCGAGCCGGGGAGGGGTTCCCCGGCGATGACCCTCCGACGCTTAAGTCAGTCACTAGCAGCAAGAGAATAAAGTGGAAAAGAGAAAGCAGCAGCGTAACTGTAGCTATAGTAGAAGTGAACATACCTCCGTCGAAGTCTGGGGTTCCTTATATAGAGCTCTCGGGGGAGCGCATGTACACTTCTCGAGGTGTATACGCTTCTCAAAGCATACCTAGAAAGGACGTGTCAGAAAAGTATGCCCGACGCCATACCTTAACAGCCCGGGCATATCCCTGACGTGATAGTGGAAGCTTCCATCGTACGATTCTCTATCTGACCATGCCGTTTGTCGGCGACACTGGTCCCTAGGAAGATATTCCCACCTGCTCCCTTTGTCTGGTACTGGGCCGAGCGAGAGAGTGCCGAGCGAGAGAGCCGCTCGGCCGATCCGTGCGCATCATATTACCACTCTTCCTGGGGCCGAGCGGAAGAGCCGCTCGGCTGCCCATCGGTGTTCTGTCACTGTCGCCTTTGGGGCCAAGCGGGATGGACCCTCCGCCGTTATTCGTCCTTCTTGACCCTTGATGTCAAGCACGGGAGCCGTCTCTGTGTTGTTGTATCTAGGACCTGGTGGGAGTCCGAGCGGGACGTTCACTCAGCACATGCATCGACGATGGACTTTCTTCTCCGAGCGTCGGAAGCTCGGTACCTGGCCGAGCTGTAGTGATGTCGGACCGGTCACTCCTTGGTTCGACCGACCGAGTAGGTTGTCCGATCGGACGATGACCCAAAAGCATTGCCTTGACTTTGACTCTTCATGTGGTAATGACCTCTTCCCGAGCGGGTTTCATCGCTCGGGAATCACCTTACTACCAGATCAATTATTATTTTTAATGGATGTAAAATAATAATTATTATTATAATCGATGCATGATAAATGCACGAAAATTATATCTGTTATACATATATTAGGTCTCTATCTGCTTATAAATTAGAAATCATAATAATGTTCCATCATAAGAATAAATTGAGTGCTTTCGTAAAAAAGAGAAAAATCAATATACGTAAAATAATTGGATTACAAAGGTTTCTTCGTCATGCTCAGGTATGTAAAATATATAGATTTCAAGATCCGTTTCATAAAATAAATTTAATGATCATGTAAAGTTAACACAAATTAGTCTGACTTCTTGACTTGCAGAACTACCTGATTGTCAGAGTACTTGTGGACTTTGGAGCACTCGAGTCCGAGTGCCTTGTCTATTGGGTCTCCCGGAAGCCAAAGACTTGGGTGCTTGGGCCCGGATACATGTGGATTTTTATGCGAATGAAGACTTATGGTAACAAATATTTGGGTTTCTCTTCATGAGGTGCATACCTTGGCATGAGATGTGCCCTTTGTCCTTTGGGTTTCTCTCCTTCTCTTTGTTTATAAGGTAGGTAATGTTATTCTCTAAAGGGTCATGACTCTATTCTTTCATCACTTTTCTTCGTTTATAATTTTAAGGGGAAAAAGTTCATCTATGCCACTACATTAATTCCCTTATCTAAAAGAATAAGCTAACCAAATAACGTATGTTAACATTGATAGAGATAATTTAATGATCGTCATAATTAAATCAGTGATCTCCCCAATAGTAAATCAATGATGATAAATACCGAGCCCTCTGCTAGGATGCAACGACAGCTATACCCCAACAGTCTAAGCATTTATGATTCGAGTTTATGGTGCACTGTATAATGATTTCCTTCCGTGGGTAAAAAAGCTATAGGATGGGAACTATTAAGATGGCATTTACGTTTTCAAATTTATTTTGATAACCGATAATTTTTTTTTTTATAGAATCGAATGGATCATTATAAAAATTAATCCGTTCGAGTTGTTGAATAAGTTAGTAAAAAAATAATAACGATAAATATTTGAAGAAGGTGCATGACATCTATCACCCATAAATGCGTTGAGGATCTAAAAGGAATATGTTCCACGTTGTCGTATTGACAGTGTTAATTTATTAAAGGAACTGATTGATCAGATCTGGATCTAGATTGTATTGACACTGTTTCTTGTTTATAATACGTGATTTAAAAAAAAAAAAAAAAAAAGGGAAATCAAAGCACGGACACTTTCCAAGTCTTCTCAACAGTTGAGTAAATGGGTGGGTTAAGAATCTAAAAGGAATATGATCCACATGGTGGTATTGACATTGCTTTTTTATTATTATTTTATTTTTAAATTGGCAATTTATATTAATTAATTTATAAAAAAATTATCCATGATCAAAATCAATCAAAAAATATTCATAATAAATGATATATCAATCCAGCGTTGATCAATCGCCCACTAGACTTAATTTATCAAAGGAACTGATTGACCAGATCTGGTCTGTATTATGGAAGTTTTTTTTTTCTTTTTTATAATAAGTGATTTAAGAAAAATGGAAATCAAAGCACCCAGACTTTGCCAAATCTGATACCTTACTCTCCTCTTCCAAGCAGCGAGGCAGGTTGCCGAAGCGATCCAGGTTAGAGCTGCCCTACTGGTCATTTAATCATTCTTGTTGGCCTGGCTGCCTTTAGTTCTTCTTAATCGTCTCTTCTCTTTTCTACGTTTTGTTAGGTTTTGCATATTCGTATTTAAGTTTGCTTAATTTCTAGGAATCCGGACAGAGCTAGAAGTCTGCAATCAACTTTAGATATCCTTCGAAGGTTATTTATTTATTTCTAAAATTTGAGCCTATGGCATCCCCCAATTCTGAAGATGAAGACGAACTCTTGTCGAGGAATTTCACGGAGAAACTGAGCTCGGCCTCACGCAAACCGAAGAAAGACATCCCGGCGACGATCTTTCGAGTTCCTGAGAACATCCGCAGAACCAATCTCGAGTCTTTTGAGCCAAAGATGGTCTCCCTCGGCCCATACCACCGTCAAAATCAACGCTTTAAAGCAACGAATGAAAGGATCAAATTGCCCTATGCCATCAATTTTTTCAGGCGGCTCACAACCGGCGGCATGGACGTGAATTTAGTGCCGCTCATGGTCAAGATAATCAAGCATAAGGAGTCGGATTTACGTTGTGCCTACTCGGAGGATATCCACATGAACAGCAATGATTTCGTGGAGATGATGATGCTCGACTTCGCTTTCATGGTCGAGTTTCTATGGGAGCAAGCGGCCGGGGGGAATAGAACGCAGATGGGAGAGTACTCGTGGAAGTGGGCAGCTCCATCGATTATCAACGATATGTTGGTTGTCGAAAACCAGTTCCCTCTTCCTCCCCTTCTTTTTCTCTTCTACGCGTACACGGCTGATTTGCATCGCCATGATACTTTTTCAACGGAATTCACGAAATTCCTGTGTCATCCTTTCATGCTGAAAATTCACCATGACCTCTCTCCGACCTCGACCAGCTTCACCTTGACCTCGAGCGCTAGAAGCTTCGAAAATAGTAGTCATTTGCTCCATCTTTTCCATTCAAGTCTTGTTAGCGTGCTGCGGGAAAAGGCAATTACCCGCCTTGACGTCGTCGACTTATCTTCCTTCCCCAGTGCAGAGATGCTCCACGCAATGAGAATACAGTTTGCAAATAAAACCGATGGCAGTAGCTTCTTGGACATCACTTTCGACAGCAGCAAGAGATCCATGCAGATTCCTCAACTCGTCATCAACGATGATAACGTCTCCCTCCTTCGAAACCTCATCGCTTTCGAGCAGCAATGCCATTGGATCTGCAACTACATCTCCACTTACGTTTGGTTCATGGACTGCTTGATAAACACGGGCAAGGATGTGGCCGTGCTCCGGAAACATAAGATCATCGTCAGCCGCTTGTACAGCGACGAAGAAGTGGCTCACATTTTCAACGAGCTCCGAAGGACGAATGCCCCTGTCGTCGACTTCGACCAGTTCTATCTTGCAGAGGTAATAAACAATGTGGAGAGGTACCGCAGAAACAAGTCTACCAGACTCTGGGCACTATGGAATTTCTCATGGTTGAAGCAAAACTATTTCAAGAATCGGTGGGTGACTATCGGTGTCTTTGCAATTGTTTTATTCAACCTTCTCATTTTTGTGCTCACTTTGGTGCAGACTGTATATGCTATTCGCAGTTACGCCAAGCAGTGAAAGTATGTATACTGTGAAGAATAATGATGCCCGGCCATTGATTTTAATTAATAAAGGTTTAACGTATAAATAATATTATCATATTTGTTTATAATGGTGTTTTCCATAATAAAATATCTCATTGGAGGGAGTTTTACTTTAAAAGTTTCACTTGATTGTGGTGATATTCTCCTTTCCTTATTACATGAAAAATATTCTATCTGTTCCTTTCCCTTTCTTATTGCTACGAGTGTGCATCTCTTTAATTTAGGACCTTCGCTCTCGTTAAGGTGGAATATCTATTGTCTTCTTTTTCTACACTTAAAGCATACATGTGATATGAAATTGATATAGCTTTAGGTGAGGGATCGATCCTTGATGCGTAGAGGGGTAGGTGTGTTGTGGCAGAAGGGAAATACTAAGATAAGACAAGATCAAGGCTAGCTGGAGAGTCGAGGATAGTTTAATGATTAAAGTCAAAATTAGTTGGGCAGTGAACTATCTCCTCTTAATCAGATCCCTCAGTTAGGGCCACTCAGGCTCAACGCCAGCCCCTCAGTTGGATCTCATCGGGCCCTCAGCCAGGCCACTCAGTCGAGTCCCCTCGGACCTTCAGAAAGGCCCCTCAGTGGGTTCCCTTGAGCTCACAGTCAAGCCTATCAATCGGGTGCCCTCGGGCCCTCAACAATGTCCCTCAGTTAGGTACCCTTTGGCCCTCAGCCAAGTCCATCAGTTGGGTCCCATCGGGCCCTTGGTCAAGCCCCTCAGTCAGGTCCCTTTGGATTCTCCGCTAGGCCTCTCAGTCGTATTCCCTCGGTCATTAGCCAAGCCCCCTCATTCAGGTCCCTGAGGGCCCCTTCGGGCCCTCAGCCAGGCCCTTAGTCGGGTCCCCTCAAGCCCTCCGCTAGCCCCTCAGTAAGGTATCCTTGGGCTCTCCGCTAGCCCCTCAGTCGGGGCTCCTCGAGCTCTCTAATAGCTCGACAGTTAGGTTCCCTCAAGCCCCTCAGTCGGGTCACCTCGGGCTCTTTCATACCCCCACAGTTAGATTCCCTCAGGCCCTCAGCCAGGCCCCTCAGTCGGGTCACCTCAGGCTCTCAACCAGCCCCATCAGTTGGGTCCCCTCGGGCCCTTAGTAATGACTCCTAATCGAGTGCCCACTGCCTTTTTAGACATGTTAATATTCTAATAGGACAAAGCATCCTTTTGACCTACAACAGAAAAGGCACAGATAATACCAAGAAATGGCAGGACAATTGAGAGTCTGTCAAACTGGGTCTCTTAGATTCCAAATGTGGAACACATGGTGTTCCATGAATGGGGAAACCAATAACAGCTACGGGACCTGATCGTCGCTCCCTGATCAACTTACAGATGTAGGATCGAAAGCGCTAGAGGAGGAAGAGGAGGAGGAGGAGGGAGGGGGGGGGGAGAGGGGGGAATAGCGCTCGTGACTTTCACTTTCATTTCGGAAAACTATGAGTAAAACGCAACAGAAATAAATAACTGACAGTTGCAAAACACACGAACACCAAGGGTTTTACTTGGTTCGGAGCCTGGGGTGACTCCTACTCCAAGGCTCGCGTTCGTTGATCGCTTTCAGTGGGCAATCACTATCAATTTGCAAGATACAATTTATAGTACAACAATTAAATATAGAAAAATAATAACGAAAATTATACCGACAATGAAAACAGTAAACTTTGATGCTTCAGGTCATTGGTGTCTTGTTACAGCTTTATCGGATCGTCCTTTTAGCAGCACACGGAAAAAAGATCACAAATTTGAGTGATATTCAAGCTGTTGGTTGAGACGAACTTATAAAACCCATGGAGGGTGCCTCCAATAGCATGGAGGCCGCCCTCAACCACGCCGAATCCGCAGCGTCGATAAATTCTGACTTCTTTGCCGCTTATCTGCCATAGAGCGCCTCCAACCGTATGGAGGGTGCCCTCAATGCTGCGTCAAGGGCGCCTCCAAGCTCCATGGAGGGCGCCCTCCACCCTGTTGGTTGCTACTCAGTACGCCGTTCTGTTCCCCCATATAAAATTTATACAAGCACAGACTTAACCTAGCCACCCATGTGCTCTACTGAAGTTAAACTCGAATTGCATACGGAACTTAACATAATTGATTCGAGTTCAATCTTCAGGAGTTAAACTTGGATCGCAAACGAAACTTAAGATTATTGATCCAAGTTCAACCGATGTGTTCTTCTTAAGTTAAACCTTTATTATAGAAGTTATTAAATTTCTATTTCAAAGATTGACTTCCAAAATTGCATGGCGAGACACATGACCTTCTTGGTTATAGAATCATTCACCACCGTCTAGACAAAGCCTTTCAAAGAAATCGAAAATTCAACTCCTCACAATAAACTAAGTTTAACTATAAAGACCTCAATAGAAGCACATTATCTACCTATGAAACCGAAAAACAAAATCGATAACATAGCGATAAATAAAACTGATAGCTTCTTGTGTTTGATTTTTCAAAATCTAAACAAAAGATGAACTAATCATGATACGGAATTAAATAACTAGTTGTACCTTTTGTAGCTTATAGAGCTCACGATCTTCTATCGTGTTCCTCTTCTTATCTCGGACGTCGTGTGAGTGACGATCTACCGAGATGAGAATCCACCCAAGCCTTCTTCTTCATTCCAAGTTTCAACCACCACCATCAAACTCCAAGGGATGCTAAAATAGAAAAGCTTCCTTTCTTCTCTTTCTTCTCCAAGTGTGTCACCGGCCCTAGAATTCTTCCCCTCCAAAATACTAGACATATATATACATGAGTGATTCGAACACTATAGATATATGAAATATCTTATGTGAATTTTGAACCTCCACAAGTGTATATCTTATCTGTTACAATTCATTGTGTTTCTAAGCTAAACATTAAAATTATTATTATTATTATTTAGTTGGAATTAGGTATTTGATTTACACTCACTACTAATTTTAGGAATAACTGATATGGTCCTATAACAATTTTTTTATTGATTATTAAAGTAAATCAAGAAATGTTAAGTGAATGCTCATCAGTTCATTAATGTTTTTTAATCACCTGCTCATTGAGAAAATTTATCTGTTAAGCTCCATTGTCTCAAACTAAAAATTAAAATTATTAGGACAGAATATAAAGTCATTTTAATTTGAATTTCTGAACATTAAGTCAATACTAATTTTAAAACAATATTAGGTTATGTGATTACACAAGTTTACAGCTAGCAAACGGACAGGACAATTATTGTATTGCATGTGCCGTGATAACTCATCATGCACGTCATAGTTTAATATTACCATAAAAATTATTATATATTTTTCCTTTTTTCAAGGTGATCCAAGTTCCTATTTAATATTATCTTTTATTTTTCTTGTTTCACTATAATTTTTTTAAAAGAAACAACTAAATATTAATGTAGAAGCTCATTGGACCACCTCGATAATTGCTGTAACGAGAGGAAGGAAAGGATTACCTCGTTCGACAGAGAAAAAGCATAGAGGAAGGTTCGAGGGAAAAGAATATTGGGAAAAAATAAATTAGATAGGATCTCCCAAGTTTTAAGGAAAAAGAATATTAAAAAAAATAAATTAGTTAGGATTAATAGATTTGAAAGGAAAATAATTAACTTATATATAAAATAATGAGAATTGTGAAAAATGTAATTACAGCTAGTCTACTATGATTTTTTTTATCTTTTAAATTAACCATATGAAAATGTCATAACAAGATATGTTTTTAATAGGGAATCAAGCCAAGTATTATTGTCATTTTATATAGAACGATGGAAAATATTCTATTGTGCTTGACAAATGAGTCGAACCTATCAAACAAATGAGATGATCTGCCCCACCAGCTAGAAGGGTTGTCTAAATCTTCCCTCGGGATGGACTAGTAGTACATAGGGTGTTATCATAATGAAATTTGAGGATCAAATTCTAACTAATAATCAGGTTCTTGTCCTCCTCTATGCATTAGTCTGGACTAGTAATCTTGTGATTTATCTTCTTCGTATTAATTTAAGGAAGATTCACAGAGACGTTGAGATAAATAAATCATTTTTTAGCATAATAGAAGAGTTGTTCAAACAACAAGGAGTCGCACTGTTTGCACACACCCAAAGAATATGTGCAACAATTCAACTTTCCACAGCTACAGATGACTTACCATTTAAATATTTGATAAACACAATCGTCCAGTTGATATATATACTCAACTGCGGGGAGCAATACATACTGGCTGCAACGTCAAAAACACTAAAAAAAAACTCCATAATTTTAGTGACGAAATTAATTCACCGTAAATCAACAATAAATATTGCGACGAAAGCTATTTTACCACAAAACAATAACGA